>NC_139949.1:37122873-37172873 GCF_963454915.1 Gymnoscopelus microlampas | reverse complement strand
CACTGCTTCGTGGTCACGGCCGACAACCGCTACATCCTGGTCTGTGGCTTCTGGGACAAGAGCTTTCGCGTTTACTCCACTGAAACTGGTACGTGATAATAGTACTACTACTAGAGTTGTTGTCTGATTTATACTCACGATGGTGTGTCTTGCCGACAATATTTGTCCCTTTTTTGGCAAGTGAGAGTATCATGCAATGGAGTACAGATTGAGTTTACCCACAAGTTGTGGGCAAAAAACTAACAATACTATAAAACATGGTCAAACATTGGCCAAATTGTTAAATATTTCCTAAGAAAGAGGCAAGAATTGTTAAAATAGCCGATCTACAAGCTTGCAATGCCTCACACCGTGGGGCGTTGTGAGCTTGTAGATCTGCTATTTTATAACAAAAAACTTTTGGAGCTTGCCCAAAAACGAATTTCACCCACTTTTTTCCCCCATCAAAACCTGTGATGTGGACAATAGAATAGATTCTGATTGTGATTCTCTGTTGATGTTGATCCATCAGGGAAGCTGACCCAGATCGTGTTCGGACACTGGGACGTGGTGACGTGTCTGGCCCGGTCAGAGTCCTACATCGGGGGGGACTGCTACATCGTCTCTGGGTCCAGAGACGCAACGCTGCTGCTGTGGTACTGGAGCGGAAGACATCACATCATCGGGGACAACCCCAACAACAGTGAGTGACACGGACCATCGTAATGCCAGACCATTTTGCTTCTTTTTTTTTAATCTCACGATTTTGTAACCCCTATTTTTTAGACCCAGTGCCAATTGTTTATGTAATCCTGGGCACTACCTTGCCTCTGCCAACCTAGGGAGGCCTGGGCCGAGCTCATGCCTCCTTCGATGCTCATAGCACGGCACGCTATGAGCTTGTAGATTTGCTATTTCTGGGGGGAAAAAACGTGAAAATGTGTGTAAATCTTTGAATATTAATGATGTGTGCGTGTGCGTGTGCGTGTGCGTGTGCGTGTGCGTGTGCGTGTGTGTGTGTGTGTCAGGTGACTACCCGGCTCCCAGAGCGGTACTTACAGGTCACGACCACGAGGTGGTGTGTGTGTCCGTCTGCGCAGAGCTTGGACTGGTCATCAGCGGAGCCAAAGGTTTGTGCCACAAAATATACAAATATACGTTGTTTCACCTTTAAAAAATATAAAATCACAAACGACAAATACATATCATTACATGACAGTATAGCCAAAAAATAATAATGAATGCATGTATGTTTCTGAATTTCAACGGTCCCAAAATAACATCTAAAATTATAGTAACAGTAAACATTTTAGTAAAAAGAGATCTAACTAACAGTGTATATTGTGTGTTCATCACAAAAAACAACTGAAATCCTAGATAATATCCTTAGTTGTAGTCTTTGTCATAAGCCTTTTAATGGTATAATGTTCCGTTGTTTTTCTTAGACTGTATTGTTTCTGACCTTCAAATACCCTACATTACAATAAAAACGAAAACAAACTCTAAAACTATGAACAAAAAATGGTTTTCAAAGAAGTACTGCTTAACTCCCAAATGGTGTGGACTGCAGACTTGCAAAGAAAAGAATTCCATGATAAAAAATATATAGGATTTATTTTGAGCAGACCCTGGTGAAGACCTTCTAGGTCGATACGCGTTGGTCATAATGTGTTGCCTTGCTCAAAATAAATCCTATATATTAATATATAATATATATTATTATTTTTTCAAAGACTGAGTGCCTTGCAATTCTTTTCTTTGCAAGTAGTCCACACCATTTGGGAGTTAAGCAGTACTTCTTTGAAAACCCTTTTTTGTTCATATGTTCCTACCTGTATCACCAAAGAACAACTATCTACTGTATCAGAGCCACTGACTGGTCCCTGCAGCGCTTAGTTTTTTCTATTTTTAAACTCTAAAACAAATAAGAACTAAACTAAAACTAAACTTTTTGCCTTGAAAACAAAAAGAAAAAGGAAAGAAAAATGCAAAACTATTTATCACTGTGGTTATTATCCCATTGAGACCTGGAACGCATCTGTGTCACATTAGATTTATTTGGCTATTAAAAAATAGCAGATATACAAGCTCATAGCGCGGCACCGAGTGCCGCGCTATGAGCTTGTAGATCTGCTATTTTTGAAAAATCGTGAAAATTATTTTTTTCCAAAAAATTGTTAGGATTTAGATTTTTTTTAGACGCGGCTTCAGGTCTTAATGGGTTAATATGATATACTTCATTCACACGTTGTTTGTGCTTATGTCCCCCAGAGGGCCCATGTCTGGTCCACACCATCACGGGGGACCTGCTGCGGGCCCTGGAGGGCCCAGAGCTGTGCCAGCAGCCCCGCCTCATCTCCGTGTCCAGCGAGGGCCACTGCATCATCTGCTACGAGCGCGGACGCTTCTGCAACTTCAGCATCAACGGCAAGCTGCTGGCGCAGATGGAAGTCAACGACTCCACTCGGGTACGTCACAGCGGGGGGGGTTGGGTATTTATGCTCTCACTGGTTCTCAAAGTGGGTGCCGGGGACCCCCAGGGGGTCTCGAGAGGGGGTTACAAGCGGTCTCCAGCAAAATAAGGCACAGTTTAAACACTTAAGCCCGCCCATCTACAAGCTAACGATGCATCGCAATGCGACACGTTGTGAGATTGTATATCAGCTTTTTTGTTGAAAATAATTCTCTTATGGAGTTCCCTGGCAATTTTTTTTTTTTCAAATTGCAGTTTCCATTCTTGAAACTGCAATGTTGACAAAAAAGTTGACTTGACTTGACTGCATGCGTGTATCGCATAATCTTCTGCCTTCTCCTTTCTCTTCCACTTGTGTTCATATTGTTTTATTGGTATGACATTTGATTTGTCTACAAAGCAATAAACTCAACACATAATATCCCTATCTGTCTCTCTCTCTCTCTCTCTCTGTTGCTCCCTTTCTGTCTCTCTCATTCTCTCCGTCTCCCTATCTCCCATCTCTCTCTGTTTCTTCATCTCTCTCTCTCTCTCTCTATCTCTATCTCTCTCTCTCTCTCTCTCTCTCTCTCTCTCTCTCTCTCTCTCTCTCTCTCTCTCTCTCTCTCTCTCTCTGTCTCTCTGCAGGCCATCTTGTTGAGCAGCGATGGTCAGAACCTGGTGACAGGAGGTGACAACGGCGTGGTGGAGGTGTGGCAGGCGTGTGACTTCAAACAGCTGTACATCTACCCAGGCTGTGACGCTGGCATCCGCGCCATGGACCTGTCTCATGACCAGAGGTAAGACCGTACAACATTCAGCCACTAGATGGTGCACTTTTACAACACTTCTGTTGCATAAGGTTTGTTTGGTTTCTCTGGCTTGTTGCAATAGTCTGCAACATTTGTAACCTAACCAGTGGTGTAAAGTAACTTAAGTACATTTACTCAAGTACTGTACTTAAGTACAATTTTGAGACATTTTCACTTCACTGGAGTATTTCCAATTGTCAATACTTTTACTTCATCTCAGAGGCAAATATTGTACTTTTACTCCACTACAATTATTTGAAAACTTTATTTACTAGTTACTTTGTAAATTTAGATTATCATTACAAAACATACATTAACCACTTCAGCCCTATTTAAACGTTGACTATTTGAAAATAGCCGATCTACAAGCTCGCAGAAAAATCGTTGGAAAATTGCTGATCTACAAGCTCAGCAATACAAGCTCCTACAAGCTCACAACGCGTCACGATGCGCGTCGCGTTGTGAGCTTGTAGGTCTGCTATTTTCCAATGATTTTTATATTTTTTTTACATCTGAAAACTTGTGTAATGGGACATTCTGCATAATGACTACTTTCTACTTTTAGTACTTTAAGTACATTTTGATACCAATACTTTTGTACTTTTTCTCAAGTAAATTTAGATTTTTTTTAACTTTAGTTGTAACAGAGTATTTCTAAATTGCAGTATTGATACTTTTAGTACTTTTTCAACCACTGATTAAAATACATGCATTTCCTTTTGGGAAATGTAGACTAGTCTGATAAGTTTTATATTCACATTTGATGATTTAACCCATTGAGACCTGAAGCCGATTCTTAGCCGATGTCTCCTAAATCTCAACAGTATTCTGAAAAGCGTATGTTTCTATATCAGTGGTGCTTAATCTTTTTCATGTCAAGGACCCCCAAAATGATATGCATTTGGCCGCGGACCCCCATCAAAATATTTTGTTCCAGGGACCCCCCAGAAGCAAAGATTTGAGTTAAAAATGTTCGCTTTAAAAATATATATATATTCAAAGATTTGCACACATTTTCACGATTTTTCAAAAATAGCAGATCTACAAGCTCATAGTGCGGCACTCGGTGCCGCACTATGAGCTTGGATATCTGCTATTTTTGAATAGCCCAAAGTGTAAAATAATGCTTTTTAGCTCAAATCTAAAAATGACACAGTTCCAGGTCTTAATGGGTTAATATAATAATAATAAATAATGTCGTTGCAGGACTCTGATCACTGGCATGGCGTCGGGCAGCATCGTGGCGTTCAACATCGACTTCAACCGCTGGCACTACGAGCATCAGAACAGATACTGAGAGGTGTGGACAGAGTGACAGGGAGAGAGAGAGAGAGAAAGAAAGGAGAATGGAGAGACAGAGAGAAAGAAAGAGAGGAGAAGAAGAGAAAGGATTGCAATCCTACTGCTGCATATCTGGGAGGAGGAGGAGGAGGGGCTACAGTCTCAACCAGGAAGTACCACCCACCAGTGAGGAAGAAGAAGAAGATGGAAGACCGACGGCTTCGGTCAGGAAACCTGCAGCTGTTGATGCGACCGAACCGGGAGGAGAGCGGCTTGCAAGCCAGCATCAGCAGAGAGACGTATACTTCCTCCACACACACACACACACACACACACACACACACACACGCACACGCGCGCGCACACACACACACACACACACACACACACACACACACACACACACACACACACACACACACACACACACACACACACACACACACACACACACACATGCACACGCACACGTGTAAAATACGCACACGTGTGTAGACCACAGGCACGCCAGTACAAAACCCGAAGGGTTTACACTCCTGCTACCGAAACCTGCTAATCAACTAACACAGTAAAAAAAAGAAAATATAATAATAATTGAAAAGGACATCCAAGCGTTGGTGGTTGGTGGTGTTGAGGCCTTAATGGACCCCCAGCACCCTACAACCCACCAGGACTGGTACATCTGCTGTTTTTAGCTAGGTTCCGTGTTCTGCTTCACAGACATAAAGAGCTGGAGTTTTTTGGGGGGTGATTTTGTCTTTTTTTTATTTGCTCTGATATCTCCCTGTTGGGTTTTGTTTTGTTTTATTTTATTTGAATTACATTCTTCTGGGGGGGGGGGGGTGTAACCTGGGTGGAGCAGCAAATAAAAGGTTGACACACCCCCCGGTCTGCGAGGCTCTCACTTCGGTCCCTTGTGAATCCCAAAATCCATACAGGTGCTATTTGGCTTTTATCTTCAAATCCAACCCTTTGGCGAAGATGTACCCCCCCCCCCCCCCTTAGGGTTTATTATTCCTCCATTTTAGTTTAGAGCTTTTGTTTTTAATGTTTTATTTATTTCCGTCGGTTTGGTTTTTGCACTCAATCGAGGGTGATATATGATTTTTATTGTAAATAAGACTCTTGTTTCCTTTTGGAGTATACACACTGGTCCTCTCACTACGCAGACCGCGCTTATCACCTTTTAAGTTATTAATGACTTGCCGTATGTAAAATATTGTGTAATAATTATAATAATGTTGACAAAGACTGACGGTTATGATTGCGGGTGGCAAGGGATGATGATGATGATGAAGATCACGATGATGACGGTGGTGATGATGATGATGATGATTGTCCTGGTGAGAAAATGTTGGCGGCGGTGAGGATATATCGCCACGGCAACTAGAATGAAAACCCACGGGGCGAACGTGATTTTCCTTTGTAGATTTTGGTGATTGTATTGTCAAATATGTACATACAAGTCTTTGTTCAGACTGGGGGAGAGAGAGAGACTCACATCGTGCTGAACGCAAACTGAAATAAACTCTTCACCTAATCCACATTTGTTGATTACTTAAAAAAAACAAAGGAAAAAAAAAAAGAAAATAGAGAAAATCAATTCAATGTCTCAAGGTTTGTTTTATTCGTTTCATTGTTATTATTTTTTTTGTATTTGCACTTTGCACCAATCACATATCATTATTTATTAGGCTTGGGTTATTTCTAGTCGGCTGCCATTTTGTTTTTATTAGGGGACCATTTCTTCCCGACGGGATTATTTGTGCATTGATATTTGTATTTAAAAAGCGTTGAGCCTCATGTGTGATTATTATTATTGTTATGATTATTATTATTAAGTTGTACAACCTCACCGTTGTAAGCAATATCATAATTCTGTAGCTGATAGAGCCTGGGGAGAGGAGAGGAGAGGAGGAGGCAAGGAGAGGAGACGAGGAGAGGAGAGGAGACGAGGGGCTGAAATGTGAAACATAACTGTATGTGTGAAAGCCATCTTTGATCAAACATGCACATACTCTTATCGACAGGTTCAACTTACGTATCCAAAAAAAAAAGGAAAAAAAAGTTACATATTTTTGGATCTATGAAACCCTTAAAAAAAAACGTAAAAAAAAAAAATACTATTGTATTCCTGTTTTATTGCAAAGATGTAAAATATGACATGTGTGAGTTGGGAAAAAAATCATGATAAGAAAAATAAAATATGCAAAGAATTTGAGGACTTGGCTTTTCTTTCTCTTTTCTTTTGTGACAAAACTCTTGTTTCACTTGCAATTATTCTTATGTGTAATGAGAGTTTTGAAATATCGTCTCTGTCGGATGGAAACCTAGTATGTCCAAAACTGTTAGGCTACTTTTCAGGATTAAAATTCAAAAGTAATAAAAGCAGTAGATCTGCAAGCTCAAAACGCGACGCGTTTCGAGCTTGTGGTTCTGCTACTTTTGATACTTTTGTGCGACGCTGTAGTATGATCAAGTAGGGCGTTAATTTACAAAAAAAGATATGAGGTTATGAGGACACCCCGGCCATAGCGTTGAAATTCCTGGTTTCAGATAGCAGATCGACAAAAAAAAAACAAGACTCTCCCGAGTAGTTTGTACTTTTTTCCCTTTAAATGTCCATTGCCATTGACAGTGCATTGGGCACTTAAAGTTAAATATTTCAAAAACTACAAATAATTTCAAAGTAAAACATCTCAAAGATGTTTTCAGAAGATTTCAGGCAAACATGTCCACAGTAAGATGAACATTTTAAAGTTTGAATGGTTTGAATTTAAAGTTTCTATTCTATATATGACATTTTGAATCATGACAGTCAGTTCACCTTCTTTTGGGTCTTGAGTCGAACCAATTACTCCCAAGACTCAAGGCCCAAAAGAGAAATTTGATGTCTCCGCGGGACACCATTGTGTCACTACCGAAACAAAGTTAAATCCGAAAAAATCAGTAAGTGTGGAGGCCAAAATTGTTCCCCCAAAAACCTGTTAGGAGTACGTTTCAGGCAATTTAAAGTTGATTGGTAGTGACTTTTATTTTGGTCCCTAACATTCATCGAGCTCTGGACTTAGTAATTTTTTTTTTCGTTTCGGTAGTGACACCATTGTGTCACTATCGAAACGAAGTTAAATCCGAAAAAATCACTAAGTGTGGAGGCCAAAAAAAAAATTGTTCCCCCAAAAGCCTGTTAGGAGTACGTTTTAGGCAATTTAGAGTTGATTGGTAGTGACTTGTTTTTTGGTCCCTAACATTCATCGAGCTGTGGACTTAGTAAAACATTTTTCGTTTCGGTAGTGACACCATTGTGTCACTACCGAAACAAAGTTAAATCCGAAAAAATCACTAAGTGTGGAGGCCAAAAAAAAATTTGTTCCCCCAAAAACCTGTTAGGAGTACGTTTCAGGCAATTTAAAGTTGATTGGTAGTGACTTTTTTTTTGGTCCCTAACATTCATCGAGCTCTGGACTTAGTAATTTTTTTTCCTTTTTCGGTAGTGACACCACCGAAACGAAGTTAAATCCGAAAAAATCACTAAGTGTGGAGGCAAAAAAAAAAAAAATTCCCCCAAAAACCTGTTAGGAGTACGTTTCAGGCAATTTAAAGTCTATTGGTAGTGACTTTTTTTTGGTCCCTAACATTCATCGAGCTCTGGACTTAGTCATTTTTTTTCCGTTTCGGTAGTGACACCACCGAAACGAAAAAAAAAATGTTTCCCCAAAAACCTGTTAGGAGTACGTTTCAGGCAATTTAAAGTTGATTGGTAGTGACTGTTTTTTTGGTCCCTAACATTCATCGAGCTCTGGACTTAGTATTTTTTTTTCCGTTTCGGTAGTGACACAATGGTGTCACTACCGAATCCTGTTAGCAGTACATTTCAGGCAATTTAAAGTTGATTGGTAGTGACTTTTTTTTTGGTCCCTAACATTCATCGAGCTCAGGACTTAGTAATTTTTTTTCCGTTTCGGTAGTGACACAATGGTGTCACTACCGAAACGAAGAAAAAAAATGTTCCCCCAAAAACCTGTTAGGAGTACGTTTCAGGCAATTTAAAGTTGATTGGTAGTGACTTTTTTTTTGGTCCCTAACATTCATCGAGCTCTGGACTTAGTAATTTTGTTTCCGTTTCGGTAGTGACACTACCGAAACGAAAAACAAATTGTTCCCCCAAAAACCTGTTAGGAGTACGTTTCAGGCAATTTAAAGTTGATTGGTAGTGACTTTTTTTTTGGTCCCTAACATTCATCGAGCTCTGGACTTAGTAATTTTTTTTCCGTTTCGGTAGTGACACTACCGAAACGAAAAAAAAAAAGTTTCCCCAAAAACCTGTTAGGAGTACGTTTCAGGCAATTTAAAGTTGATTGGTAGTGACTGTTTTTTTGGTCCCTAACATTCATCGAGCTCTGGACTTAGTAATTTTTTTTCCGTTTCGGTAGTGACACAATGGTGTCACTACCGAAACGAAAAAAAAAATTGTTCCCCCAAAAACCTGTTAGGAGTACGTTTCAGGCAATTTAAAGTTGATTGGTAGTGACTTTTTTTTTGTTCCCTAACATTCATCGAGCTCTGGACTTAGTAATTTTTTTTCCGTTTCGGTAGTGACACTACCGAAACGAAAAAAAATTGTTCCCCCAAAAACCTGTTAGGAGTACGTTTCAGGCAATTTAAAGTTGATTGGTAGTGACTTTTTTTTTGGTCCCTAACATTCATCGAGCTCTGGACTTAGTAATTTTCTTTCCGTTTCGGTAGTGACACTACCGAAACGAAAAACAAATTGTTCCCCCAAAAACCTGTTAGGAGTACGTTTCAGGCAATTTAAAGTTGATTGGTAGTGACTTTTTTTTTGGTCCCTAACATTCATCGAGCTCTGGACTTAGTAATTTTCTTTCCGTTTCGGTAGTGACACTACCGAAACGAAAAAAAAAATGTTCCCCCAAAAACCTGTTAGGAGTACGTTTCAGGCAATTTAAAGTTGATTGGTAGTGACATTTTTTTTGGTCCCTAACATTCATCGAGCTCTGGACTTAGTAATTTTGTTTCCGTTTCGGTAGTGACACTACCGAAACGAAAAACAAATTGTTCCCCCAAAAACCTGTTAGGAGTACGTTTCAGGCAATTTAAAGTTGATTGGTAGTGACTTTTTTTTTGGTCCCTAACATTCATCGAGCTCTGGACTTAGTAATTTTTTTTCCGTTTCGGTAGTGACACTACCGAAACGAAAAAAAAATTGTTCCCCAAAAACCTGTTAGGAGTACGTTTCAGGCAATTTAAAGTTGATTGGTAGTGACTTTTTTTTTGGTCCCTAACATTCATCGAGCTCTGGACTTGGTATTTTTTTTTCCGTTTCGGTAAACAAAAACAAAAAATGTTACCCCAAAATGTTTTGATTCGAAAAAAAAAATGTTTCCCCAAAAACCTGTTAGGAGTACGTTTCAGGCAATTTAAAGTTGATTGGTAGTGACTTTCTTTTTGGTCCCTAACATTCATCGAGCTCTGGACTTAGTCATTTTTTTTCCGTTTCGGTAAACGAAAAAAAAATTGGGTAGCACTTTACAATAACGACCTGTTATAAAGCATTTATAAACGTTTATAAGTAGTTTGTAGACTATTAACAAATCATTAACAACCTGTTTGTTGACATTCGTAAATGATTACTAAAACCTTTATAACTACAGTTACAAATCATTTATAAAGTATTAGTAAGTGGTGAACTATTCATGAATAAGCCATTTATATACATCTGTAAAAGATTATTAAATCATTTGTAACGACCCATTCTAAAGCATCTATAAACGTTTAAGAGCATTTTGTAGACTATTAACAAATCATTAACAACCTTTTTATTGACATTCGTAAATGATTACTAAAACCTTTATAACTACGGTTACAAATCATCTATAAAGGTATTTTATGACTATTCATGAATAAGACATGTATAATACATCTGTAAATGATTATTAAATCATTTGTAACTGATGTTACATAATATATACAAGCTATTGGTAGCTTGTTCATGTTTAACATATGCTTTGTTAAACATTCCTAAAGTATCTATAAATCCTTAATACATGTTATTATGTGCCCTATAGTAAAGTGAAGACAGTTCGTCATTTACAACTGTCTGTTAATGTGTTTGTTCATGTTTAACATGCTTTGTAAAACATTCCTAAAATATCTAAGACTATGCATTATTATCCTCTACCAGGAAGGCTGTACTTGTCAGCCATCTGTTAGCTCTATGGGTTGAGACGCAGTATTCATGATCCAGAGGCCATGAGTTCGAATCCCACTGATGTCATTCCTATGATTCTTTCCTTTTCAAACTGGCTTCCAGATGATCAACTGAAAACTACCAGGAAGGCTATATTTGTCATCCAACTGTTAGCTCAATGGGTTGAGACGCAGTATACATGATCCAGAGGCCATGAGTTCAAATCCCATTTATGTCTTTCCTATGATTCTTTCCTTTGCAGACTGGCTTCCAGAAGATCAACTGAAAACTACCAGGAAGGCTGTACTTGTCAGCCATCTGTTAGCTCAATGGGTTGAGACGCAGTATTCATGATCCAGAGGCCATGAGTTCAAATCCCATTGATGTCTTTCCTATGATTCTTTCCTTGAGTGGGTTCGATTCCCACTCCGAGTCATGTGTCCCCGGTAACTTGGGGCAACGGATAAATTGACTGATATTTTTCAATCAACCTAAATGAATCGAACCCACTCAAGTCAAGTCAAGTCAAGTCAAGTCAAGTCATGTTATTGTCCAATAACATGACTTGACTTGACTTGAGTGGGTTTGATTCCTAAATGAATCGAACCCACTCAAGTCAAGTCAAGTCATGTTATTGGACAGACGCTCTACCAGTCGAGCTATGCTGTTGGCTGAGAGTTACAGGTTTCCTGGTGGTTTTAACTTGTTTTCTAGAAGTTAGTCTGCAAAGGGAAGCATCACTAAGGATATCAGTCAATTTATCCGGGAATCTAACCCACTCAAGTCAGGTCAAGTCATGTTATTGGACAGACGCTCTACCAGTTGAGCTAAGCTGTTGGCTGAGAGTTACAGGTTTCCTGGTGGTTTTAACTTGTTTTTCTAAAAGTTAGTCTGCAAAGGGAAGCATCACTAAGGATATCATTCAATTTATCCGTTGCCTCAAGTTACTGGGGACACTTGACTCGAGTGGGAATCGAACCCACTCAAGTCAAGTCAAGTCATGTTATTGGACAGACGCTCTACCAGTTGAGCTAAGCTGTTGGCTGAGAGTTACAGGTTTCCTGGTGGTTTTAACTTGTTTTTCTAGAAGTTAGTCTGCAAAGGAAAGCATCACAGTAAAGACACCAGTGGGATTTGAACTCATGGCCTCTGGATCATTTATACTGCGTCTCAACCCATTGAGCTAACAGATGGCTGACAAGTACAGCCTTCCTGGTAGTTTTCAGTTGATCTTCTGGAAGCCAGTCTGCAAAGGAAAGAATCATAGGAAAGACATCAATGGGATTTGAACTCATGGCCTCTGGATCATGAATACTGCATCTCAACCCATTGAGCTAACAGATGGCTGACAAGTAAAGCCTTCCTGGTACTTTTCAGTTGATCATCTGGAAGCCAGTCTGCAAAGGAAAGAATCATAGGAAAGACATCAATGGGATTTGAACTCATGGCCTCTGGATCATGAATACTGCGTCTCAACCCATTGAGCTAACAGATGGCTGACAAGTACAGCCTTCCTGGTAGAGTATAATAATGCATAGTCTTAGATATTTTAGGAATGTTTTACAACTACTAAACGAAAACATTTTTTTTCCCCAAAAAAACCTGTTAGGAGTACGTTTCAGGCAATTTAAAGTTGATTGGTAGTGACTTTTTTTTTGGTCCCTAACATTCATCGAGCTCTGGACTTAGTCATTTTTTTTCCGTTTCGGTAGTGACACAATGGTGTCACTACCGAAACGGAAAAAAAATTGTTCCCCCAAAAACCTGTTAGGAGTACGTTTCAGGCAATTTAAAGTTGATTGGTAGTGACTTTTTTTTTGGTCCCTAACATTCATCGAGCTCTGGACTTAGTAATTCTTCTTCCGTTTCGGTAGTGACACAATGGTGTCACTACCGAAACGAAAAAAAAAATGTTCCCCCAAAAACCTGTTAGGAGTACGTTTCAGGCAATTTAAAGTTGATTGGTAGTGACTTTTTTTTTGGTCCCTAACATTCATCGAGCTCTGGACTTAGTAATTTTTTTTCCGTTTCGGTAGTGACACAATGGTGTCGCTACCAAAACGAAAAAAAAAATGTTCCCCCAAAAACCTGTTAGGAGTACGTTTCAGGTAATTTAGAGTTGATTGGTAGTACTTTGTAGTGGAGTAATTTTTTCACCATTGTGTCACTACCGAAATGTTTTTGTGTCACTACCGAAAAGAAAGTTAAATCCGAAAAAATCACTAAGAGTAGAGGCCAAAATCGTCCCCCCAAAACTTTGTAGTGGAGTCATTTTTTTTTCACCATTGTGTCACTACCGAAACGTTTTTGTGTCACTACCGTAACGAAAGTTAAATCCGAAAAAATCACTAAGTTTGGAGGCCAAAATCGTCCCCCCAAAAACCTGTTAGGAGTACGTTTCAGAAAATTTAGAGTTGATTGGTAGTACTTTGTAGTGGAGTATTTTTTTTTTCACCATTGTGTCACTACCGAAACGTTTTTGTGTCACTACCGAAACAAAAGTTAAATCCGAAAAAATCACTTAGTGTGGAGGCCAAAATCGTCCCCCCAAAAACCTGTTAGGAGTACGTTTCAGGCAATTTAGAGTTGATTGGTAGTACTTTGTAGTGGAGTAATTGTTTTTTTTCACCATTGTGTTACTACCGAAACGTTTTTGTGTCACTACCGAAACGAAAGTTAAATCCGAAAAAATCACTAAGTGTAGAGGCCAAAATATGGAATACCACTGAGAAATAAATATTAGCCTCCGACGAGGATGGGATTCGAACCCACGCGTGCAGAGCACAATGGATTAGCAGTCCATCGCCTTAACCACTCGGCCACCTCGTCTGAATCTGTGGCGCCATCATATGGTTATATAAAGGTACTGCAGTGCAGAGTAACTACGAAACGTTACTTTTAACTTAAATAAATACATCCACGCAATATGAGAATGAATCAGTGGTACTCACTTGTTTTACTTAAGCAACACTGCAATGTAGAAATACTCAGTTAAGGCATGGTCACACTGCACTTTTATTTTACCTATGGGGCGGAATCTGCCAACGCTTTTCCAATGGGAATGGCGTGGTTTGATGGCGTTTATGCACTCAATGCGCCTGCTGGTACAGTGTTGAGGGTTAGGGTTATGCTTTATATATTTTGTTTAAGACTTACAGTAGGCTGCTTAAAATACCAAAAGTACATTTGCAACAGAATTTATAGGTAATAATTCAACATATGTCTCATTCCTCGTTAGTATAGTGGTCAGTATCCCCGCCTGTCACGCGGGAGACCGGGGTTCAATTCCCCGACGGGGAGGATCTTTTTTTTTTTTTTGCAATTCGTTCTTGTTTGCGGATGTCACGGCTCTGCTGGTCTCGGACAAGGACAGATTGCTGGTTGAAAAGCGTTTAGCTCTGAACTCTGTAAAATCTGCACCTGGCTTGAGAGAACTCACTAACGCTCTGGACCAGGGCTACAGGCTGCGCAGCCTCTAGTCTGTAGTCAAAATAAAAAATACACTTTCGCTACTCACCAAAACAAAGACGGTTTTAAGATGTTTAAAGCCTACTTTCCTTAGTGGGAACAGTGAGCTCCCCACCTCACGTCTAAAATACACTTTTTGGCCAGGCTTTGACTTTTACAGGGGGCAGCACTACACATCAACCCCTAGGAGGCGCACTTGACCACGTGCTGTGATTAAAGGAGTAGTTCACCCAAAAAATGACTTATTTTCTATCAATTGCACACCCCATGAAAAAATAAAAGCAATACACTTAAACACAGAATTGATTATGAATATAAAGACAAAGGCTAATTAACTCATTGTTTATGAGTGAGTTAGTCTGCAGAATCTGTAGTGGATGTGTGTAAAGCAGTGGTTTTCAAAGTGGGGTCCAGGGGACCCTCATGGTTTCTTCAGGGGGTTCTGAATGTCCCCTTACATTTCTGTAACTCCCGAGAGTGTACAAAATGGAACCAAATGGACCCCTAATGGTCTATTTGTACACTCTGAGATATGGGGGTCATTGAAATTAAAATGTCTTAGAAGTAAGGAGTTGGATGATGGATGCAAACCAAAAGACAAACAAGGCAAAATGTGAGAGGGGAGAATGAGAGACTCCAAAAGTAATGAAGACTGCTGTCACTATGCGAGTCAGGAGGGAGTGCAGGACAGAAAGACCAAGGCAGACTAGTTCAGATACAATGAGTTTTCTTTTTTTATTATGACAAAAACCAGGGAACACAAGGAGCACGAGGAGGACTAGGAGGGCACTTGCAAGTTTCACTTGTAAAAGCACAAGAAGAAAGCCTACATACACCCAATTAAGGAGACTACATCAAACACTAAGATACTCACAGACAACTACATAAATTGTAAAACACCAAGTATAACTAAGAAACAAGGAACACAACAAGAAAACACAACAGTTATTGTTAAAAAAAACATCTGTTGGAACATTTTTCTCTGCACCCAGATTTACTCTGTCATTGAAAGCAAACAGAGGGATGTTTAATGTCTTCAAAATACAAATCCGTTATTGTCATATCTTATAGTCATTAAATAGAGTTGCATCTTCCATATCAGTGTGGCTCAGGAGATATACCAGGGATTTATAAACTGAAGGTTTAGAGTTTGAAATTCCTTAATATAATTTTTCACTCTCAATCTAAAATCGAAGAGGTTGGTTAAGTATTGCAAAGAGTTTGTTAAGATTGTTAAGAGTTTTCCATGTTTGTGTGGCTTGAGGTATTATTCAGGGTTTTATAAATAAAAGGTTCAGGGATCAAACCTCACGAAGAACATTATCATCACTCTATCTAAATTCTAAAAGGGGGGTTAAATATTACATTCTCGGTTGCATCTTCGATGCCAGTGTGGCTCAAACGTTAAATCAGTGGTTTATAAACAGAAAGTTTAAGGGCCAAAACTCCAGAAGAAAAAAATTCACCCTTCATCTAAATTCTCAAAGGTGGGTGAAGTAATACATTCTCTGCTGCAAAACACAAGACAATATTGCAAACTATGGCAAAGTGTAGAATTGATTGAATACTTTAACAGTTTGCTAAAAAGGAAATGGTAAAAATGTAATCATTAGACTGGTTTCATTGCTCTATTACGCTCAGGGTTTATTCCAGACTTTCAGCAATGCTTGTTAGGAACAGAACATCCCAGTTTGTGTTTCTGTAGCCTAGAGAAGCTGGTCTCGGAACCACTGCAGAATGGACTTTTTAACAGATAATAAAAAAATCTAATAATAATAAATAAAAAAGTTTTTTGTTTTATTACAAATGCTTAAAGCAGTGTTTCTAAAACTCAAGGACCCCCAAATTGACATGTATTTGGAAGCGGGCCTCCTTCTGAAAAAGTATTGTGCCAGGGACCCCGAGAACGAAGAGAAGATTTGTGCATGTAAAAAAAAATATATATATATATATTCAAAAATGTCCAAACATTTAATATATATATTTTTTTAATTCAAAAACATCCACAGCCCTCAGACCAAGTAGACACAAATGGTGCCATCCTATAATGAGCTTTAATGAGGACCAATTATAATGAAAAGTGGCCCTTTAAAACAAAACAAAACCAGAATCTTTTTCTTTCCTTTTCTTCTTTTTCATAAACATGTTTATAGGAAGCCAGTCACATACAGTAACAAACACTGTCAATTAGACTGGCATAATTGTGCATAATATAAAATAAAATCAGCAAACAATGTCAATTAGACAGGCATAATTGTACATAATATAAAATAAAATAAAAATAAAATAGCTTTTCTTGACATCGTTATAAGATCACAGATCTCTGCATAATCTTGAGGTATTGTCATATGCTCGACAGACTGCAAATAAATGATTTGCATTATATAGTTTGGCTAGCCTTGTGTTGTTTGATTCCTTTAGGATTTTGTGTACTGTGCATGCATGATTTTCTTTACCATTTCATTTCTGAGTTGTTGCAGTGCCTTGTAGCAAACCTTCCATCTCAAGATCCAAAAGATACATTTGGTGTCTACCCAAACTTACCAAAACACATTATGAATTAACCACTTAAAGCTGCACTATGTAACTTTCATCTTCCCGGATTTGAACCAGGGTGCTAATTTCTTTACCATTGAGCTAATAGAGCCTGCTTGCTTGCTCCGGGGATAAATTGAATCTTGACCATCAGGTCAACATTTGTGTCAGATCCTGTGTCAAAGGTCATGTGAGACATGACCTTTGACACGATCTAAATGTCTCAATAGAAGAGCAGGGAGACAAAATACAACCACCCCAATTGTATTAATTATATTGTATTAACATACTCTACCATACATACAGATTGGACAAAATTACAATTTATTCATAATATTTTTTTACATTGTTCCGCTTTAAGCCGTATAATTTTTTGGGGTGAAAATAACCGACATGTGAGCTTGTAGATCTTCACTGTTTCTTAAACGTTTTTTTGTTTCATTTTTGATGTCTTTGGCTATTCAAAAATAGCAGATATACAAGCTCATAGCGTGGCACTGAGTGCCGTGCGATGAGCTTGTAGATCTGCTAATTTAGAAAAATCATGAAAATGTGTGCAAATCTTTGAATATATATATTTTATATTATATATATATATTTTAAAGCGAACATTTGTCACATATTTTGTTCCAGGGGCCCCCAGAAGCAAAGATTTGAGTTACAAATGTTCGCTTTAATATATATATATATATATATATATAATATAAAATATATATATTCAAAGATTTGCACAAATTTTCACGATTTTTCTAAAATAGCAGATCTACAAGCCGTGATATGAGCTTATATCTGCTATTTTTGAATAGCCATAGAAATAAATAAAAAAGACACGTTCTGCTTTCCCGGTCTTAATGGGTTAAAAACAACTACTGTAGGCCTACACAAGCATATTATGCTTCCAATAGCAGCATTGAGTCAGATGTCGGAGGGTCAACGCAGCACAGGCTGTTGTACTTGAAATACCAAAGCAAGCCTGATGGTCTGGAAAATGGCTACATCTATTTTTTTACTTTTTAAAAAAAAAGTTCCTCGTCTCATCTCGCCTGCCCTTCCCAGAGGAACGTGCTTCATGTTGAAGGTTCTCTGAGGTCAAACGTCAGTCAAGCCAAGCTCCTCTGTCACGTTTTGATCCTGAAGATCCAGCTGGGAATAAAAGCAGAAAGGACAGCATTCATCTGGTGCAACACGTCTCTTTGAATTTATGATGTAATGCTGTTGAAAAGCAGTATTACATCAGCAGCTTCAAATCTGATAAAAAGAATTATAATAGGCCAATAATATGCAATTTAGCATCTGATGAGAAAAGAATGTAACAAAAAGCCTTTATTAATGCATGGCTTGTCAAAATTCAAGGCATTCAGGACATGCTTTTGCTTTTCTTTTTTTTTTGCTTTATTGTTAAATTGGTTGTAACTGTAATTGTATTCTTGCTCTGTAAAGCACTTTGAGCTGCATTTCATGTCATGAAAGGTGCTATACAAATAAAGTTTATTATTATTATTATTATGACATCTATAAATGTCCACAACTGGCACAACAGGTCTATCCCAGCAGGGGGAGCCACAATCACATGATGTAGGTTAGGCCACCGGTTCTCAACCTTTTTCATGTCAAGGACCCCCAAATGGACACTTATTAGCCCGTGGACCCCCCACAGGCAAGATTTGTACGGCTCTAGCAGTGATTCTCAACCATTTTAATTTCAAGCACCCCCAGTTTGACATGCATTAGGCTACAGAGACCTCCATTTAATGACATTTCTATCACTGGGACTCCAATTTATATAAATATAAATATAATGTAAAATCTATGTTAATTTAACTCTGAGAGTGTACAAATGGAACCAAATGGTTCCATTTGTACCCATCATTTAGCCTGGGACCCCCCCAAGGACCCCTGGGGGTCCCCATACCCAACTTTAAGAACCAATGGGTTTAGGCTACTACATCTTTGTTGCAATCTCTGTGTCTGTTTTTGCACAAGTTGAAAGACTATCATGTGGACTAAAGATCTTGTCTCTCGCTTGTATATTTTGGATGTGGTGGGTGGTGCTCCGTCAGACAACAGCCTGTGTGGTTCAAATTATGTAACAGCTTTTCCAACCTGCTATTGTTTTGCTTTGATCAATCACTCCGAGTGCCGTGCTACGAGCTTGTAGATCTGAAAATGTTTTAGAAAAATCGTGACAATTTGTGCAAATCTCTGAATATATATATTCTTTAAAACAAACTTTTTAAACTTAAATCTTTGCTTCTGGGGATTCTACAAATATCTTCTGAATCTGAACGTTTTTTTTAAATAATATATAATCAGTGGTTCGCAAACTCTTTAATGTCAAAATTATATTTGGCCGCAGATCCCCATCTCAAAATATTTAGTTCCAGGGACCCACCAGAAGCAAAGATTTAAGTTACAAATGTTCGCTTAAAAATATATATAGTCAAAGACTTTCACGTTTAAAAAAACAAAAAGTAGATCTACAAGCTCATAATAGTGAGCCACAGCTCGTGCACGGATCGTTTTTCTTTCAAGGAGACCTGTTAAGACACCTAGTAGTCAAGTCATAGAAATGCATAGACAAGCATCTTTCTAAATCCTGCTGAGCGATAAGTTCTTTAATCCTTGATTTATTCTTAAGGTGTTAGGAGGCTGACTTTGTAATTCTCTCAATGGCTCTCTTGAAATTCAGACCCATGCGTTCAGGACTATACACTAAGATTTCTGCCTTGGGTTGTGTTTTTTTATAACATTACCGATTGAAGCTGAGCTCTGACTGTTAATCGTTCTTCCTTGGCTCCAAAAAACAATTACTTTTATACAGTTTTGTCTTTAATTGGAAGAAGAAGAAAAAAAACAATTCTGGCACATTTGTTGGATTGAAAAACTGCTTTGTCAATGATTTTACTTAAAACGGGAGGTTTAATGTGTGCCTATTAATTGTTCATTAGTGAGGTGTCTAGAATAGATTATTCTTCTCTTTGAGTCTTGATTGAGAAGAGACATTTTATTTTTTATTTAGAAGATCTGAGGATGCAATTTGAAACATTTTTGAAAAGGCCCGTTTTGCCAAATATCATGGCAGCAGCAGCAGGAGGAGGATTTTTCTCTCTCTGTCTGTCTCGGTTTCTCTCTCTCTCACTCTCTGTCTCTACAGTAGCTCTGTCTGTCTGTCTCTACAGTAGCTCTGTCTGTCTGTCTCTACAGTCGCTCACTGTCTCTCGCTCTGTCTCTGACTCTCTCTGTCTGTCTCTCTCTGCCTCTCTCTGTCTGTCTCTCTCTCTCTCTCTCCCCCTCCCTCCAGTTTTCCTGTCCATAGTTTAGCTCTGCTCAGGTAAATGCTAAGCGATGGATAATCAATGGGGAGCGGGTCATTATTGAGAAATAAGGGTGATTAGACCCCCAACGCGATAGTGGAGGTGAAGGGGTTTATTTATAATGACCCGCTCCCTCATTGATTATTCCTTGATACCTCGCTGAGCATCCAGAAAGGTTTAATGAGTAAAAACCAAGTCTTGTCCCAACACATTCAGCGCCTCGTGTCCGGAGTCCAATGGTGGAAACTTGAGTAAAAGTACAAAAGTATTGGCATCAAAACATACTTAAAGTAAGTAAAAGTACTAGGATGTTTGAAACTAGCCGATCTACAAGCTCACAACGCGTCGCGGTGCGACGCGTTGTGAGCTTGTAGATCGGCTAGTTTCAAATAGCCTCTGTATAAAACAGGGCTAAAGTGGTTAATGTATGTTTCATAATATCATCATTTATATCTGAAAAGTAACTAGTACCTAAAGCTGTCAAATAATTGTAGTGGAGTAAAAGTACAATATTTGCCTCTGAGATGTAATGGAGTAGTAAAAGTAAAAGTATTGAAAATGGGGAATACTCCAGTAAAGTAAACAATCCTCAAAAGTGTACCTAAGTAGAGTACTTGAGTAAATGTACTTAGTTACTATACACCACTGCCGGAGTCTAGCTATAAGCTTATTAGTCACAGGTTCGACAGCCGGGTTGTCAAAGACAACCAGTGGGTACCGGTAACTATGCAGTTAACCTCCTAGTACAGTATGTTAGAGAACCGGGAGTATCTGTGATCCCAGAGGACCAGTATAAGTGAAACACTGCTTTCTTCCACTGGTATATGGCTGGCTGTGATTGTAAATCAGGGACCACCGACTCCTCCCCAAGGCCACAGACAGGTAAAAGACTAATCAGTCTCAACTGTCGATACAGCCTTGCTGCTCAGGTGCTCTGGCAGCCAGAGAACCTGGAGCAGCCAGAGAGGAGAGCTAGCTCCAATCGGAACCTCTCCCTATGCTATATATAGCGCCGAGATGATGTTCCACTCAGCACGGTGCCGTTTGAGCAGGACATTTTCGAAAATTTTCCACTATGCATGATTCTTACCATTTTCCCTGTAAGATTGCATTGGGAAAACATGGCCACAGGCTGACCTTTTAAGCGATTTAAACGCTTATTTCAACCCGTCAGCTAGATTTTTCTTTGCCGTGAGAAGTTAAAACAAGTAGGCCAGGTAAAGAGGAAGGGTAGTGTTTCCTGAAGAGGTGGGTTTTCAGCCTGCGGCGAAAGATGGGCAGTGACTGTTGTCCTGACATCAGTGGGAAGTTCATTCCACCACTGTGGGGCCAGAACAGAAAAAAAGTTGTGACCGTGTAGATCGGCCAGAAGGACCCTTGAGTGACGAGGCAATCAGTCGTCCGGAGGTGGCAGACCAAAGTGGTCGGGCAGGGGTGTAAGCATCGACCATAGCCCGGAGGTAAGAAGGAGCCGTTCCTTTCACTGCCCTATAGGCTAGCGCCAGGGTTTTAAACTGAATGCGAGCCGCCACGGGGAGCCAGTGTAGAGAACGGAGAAGGATAGTTGTGTGGGAAAACGTGGGGCGGTTGAACACCAGACGAGCCGCAGCTTTCTGAACAAGCTCCAGAGGTCTGATGGCAGATGCCGGAGCACCAGCAAGGAGGGAGTTGCAGTAGTCCAGGCGGGAGATGACAAGAGCCTGGATGAGCACCTGGGCTGCCTTCTCCGTGAGGAAGGGGCGAATCCTCCTGATGTTGTAGAGGAGGAATCTGCAGGACCGTGTCACTGATGCAATGTTTGCCGAGAACGACAGTTGATCGCCCAAGGTCACACTCAGATTCTTCGCAGTCCGAGTTGACGTCACCACAGCATTATCAATGGTGATGGCCATGTCTCGGAGCGGACAGCCCTTCCCCGGGAGGAACATCAACATCAGTAACTAAAGTTTCCAAACGATTTTAGTGGAGTAAAAGTACAGTATTTGCCTCAGAGATGTAGTGGAATAGAAGTAAAAGTATTGGAAATTGGAAATACTCAAGTAAAGTACAAATACCTCAAAATTGTAATTAAGTACAGTACTTAAGTAAATGTACTTAGTTACTTTCCACCACTGACATTAAGTGTGTAATATTTGCCAGCCCAGAACCATATGAAACCATATGAAATGCAAAGTTTGAGGTGTAGAATCCACACTGTATTATAATTCATATTATAAAACATTCTCTGGGAAAATGGCCACATTCTTATGAAATATCTTGCAAGGAGCTGCCCACAAGATTATGAGAATGTTTCACATCTTTTCTGCCTTCGCTCTGTGTTCCCATGCCGCAGCCTAATAAGTATACAGTATATCTGCCGATCAGCCGATCAATTGACAAATATTGATCTGGTGCTACAGGCCTCTAATGAAGTTCTGTGTTGCCAGAGGATTTACTTTGAACCCCGGGTGGATAATGAGCGGTTCTTGAATAGATAGTTCTTGCAGGAGAGCAGGCGCATAGGGCTGTGGGATTATGGACGTGAGTAGAGTCTGCTCATTAGGCGAAGGAATTGTGGAGACCAGGGAAATGAATTCGTTGTGCGTTCATCATTCCCAGAGGTGTCATATAGTATTGTCATCTAACAAGCTGATTTAAACAGAAACCAGTCACTAAGTACCAGTCACATATAGTTTTTCCACCATTGTTAACACACACAAAAGCAAAAACTCGGCACAATTTGCACACCCTTCACTTCATGTACCTATAATTCTCGACCCAATTTGGCACTACTTCACACTCCCTTATCTGCAATAGACTCTGACTTTCCTTCTTTACACTCTTACTGTATGTCAATTACATGTCACCTTGTTGGCCAAACACTACACACAAGTTGTTGTACACACTTCTCACGTAAAATCTCAAAGCATCAACCTATGACAGGCACGTGCACACATATAGACATCAAAGGGGGCTTGAGCCTCTGCCGTTTTACTCTCCTGTAAAAGTGCCCTCAAATGCAAATGCAAATACCCCCTTTCCATGCCGTACCTGAACGCAGCGTTAAAGATAATTGCCTTTTCCAAACTCTCCTGAACTTGAATGCAGCATTTTATGTTGAAAGAATTGCATCTCCAGTATTGGCTTGAATCTAGATTATACTTAGTCGAGTGCGGCATCACGCACCGAAAATAGCCGATCTCTAAGCTCACAACGTGTCGCAGCTTGGAGATCGGCTATTTTCAGCATTTTCACCAAAAGTGCCCTTTTAGAAATGTCAGCCCCTGCCCTCTAACATTCTCTGCACATCCCTGACCTATAACACGCAAATATTCAAATCTCTAAACATTCTGGTCTGATGAGCTTGTGGCGACGTCAGTGTTGAGGCCTGTCAGGGCTTCATGCACGTTTCTTCCAACGCTGCTTGGACAGGGAGAACATTGCCTGTGATGTAGATGAGGCCCTCTGGCCAGACAGGAACCGGAGGCGCAATGCCTAAATCATGTACCAAAATAGAACTTTTTTGGTTGCACATTTGTGTGCTGTTTTATGTTCGACTATGAAAAAGGTAGGCCTACACTGAGCCATTTTACAAAAGGAGAAATGGCTCATTCTCGAGTGTCATTGTGTGTTCCATTTCTATGATTGTGTTTTCAATTTGGCACTTCAGTGTGCTGCAAATGCTTGGTAGTGTGCAGCAAATGCTTAGTTGTGTAATACTCAATGAATGGTATAGTGTGTGTCATTTGAAAATATGGCTGCCTGTGTGTACCAAATGAAGACACAAGTTCCATTTTGTGAACAGTTAAGAGATTTGATGGCAAAGAGTCATCTTGCGAACGGAGTGTCAGGTTTAGCATTTTGTGTGTGAGGTTGTGAGAAAGGCGTTATTGTTCTGAGAAACGTTACGATGGTATATTCTATATTGCAGTATTGATGCTTTTTCCACCACTGGTGACACGCAGCAAAGGTTGTATATCTCGGGAAGCAACGTTTTGATTGGGGTTGCCCCCGGAAAACAACTTGTTTTTGATTGGTGTTGCCCTTGGGTAACACAGAGATCGTCCAATTTAACCAAGGTGCTCTCGAGTGATGGGACGTGATGTCGTCTCCCCGCAGCGACAGGACGTTCTCATAGAATAAAAGGTTGAGGGTTTAAGAGCCTGGGAGCCATCTGGTCCCCTCCACCTGTCAGCAGCGATGCATCATGCTAATGGAATGGCAGCGGCCCAGGTTACAGCTATAGCTGTCATACAACATCTCCATCTGCTTATACAGGGACCATGGGAGGATGAGAGAGAGAGAGAGAGAGAGAGAGAGAGAGAGAGAGAGAGAGAGAGAGAGAGAGAGAGAGAGGAGGGAGAAGGAGACAGACAGAGACAGAGAGAGCTACTGTACAGACACAGAGAGAGAGAGAGAGAGAGAGACTGAGAGCGAGAGAGAAAGAAACAGAGACAGACAGGGAGAGAGAGAAACAGACAGAGAGAAACAGACAGAGAGAAAGAGAGAGAAGAGAGAGATGCGGGTGGGGGGGTGACAGGAATGGGGGGCAGACAGTGAAGAGAAACAAGTGTGTCTGTGTGTGTATTTGCAGGCACTCGTGTGGGCGTGTGTGTGCGTGTGCGCGTGTGCGCGTGTGTGCGTGCGTGCGTGCGTGCACTGTCTGTACACAATGCATTCGTAGGCGTGTCTGGGTGCCTCTCTCTGTCTTCCCAACTCAGCGGAGCGTGAACTGATATCGATTTAGCTTCAAGAAGACAGCGAGGTCTGTGACAGGTGGGCCGCTGCCACTACGCTGTCTCCTCTGGACAACCATGACTCACCAGCAGACATTCTGTGTCCATTCTGCAGCACACACAGTGTCCATTGCAGCAGATACAGAGCAGTAACCTAATGCACCCCATGCCTGATCCTTGCTTTTAAACCCTACTGTATATAAACTATATACGTTGGCTCTACACTAGGTCCGCTCCTATTTTCCCCATACACCAAATCGCTTCGCCGGAAATAGCCGATCGACAACCGTCCGACCGATGTCAGCACTATGATGTCATACTGACGATATCTATGTCCCTTGAGGTTCGGGCAGAGCTACACAGTCCTCACACCTACGTCGCACCGATATGCCCATATATGGAGATCCCTGATCTCATCAGTATATGCCCATAAAGTACATGGGCATGACCATATATGGAGATCTTTGTATCTGTCAGTTCTTGTCCCTTTTATGGCCATATATGGAGATCCTTGATATACATAGTGAACTCTATATATGGTCATGTATGAGTCATAATGACGGGGTGGTCTGCCAATTAGCCAATTGTACTATAGGATATAAAAGGGCATACAATCACATACTTTTGCAGACATGGAAGTGAAGGACACTGATGCTGCTATGCTCAGCAACTATGAGGTATTCAAACTCCTAACGGACATGAAGGAACGGAGGAAGGAGGAGGACAATAGTGGGAAGAAGACCAAACACAGCGCCAGACAGCAGAACCTCGACACCATCGTGGACGAGACGTTGCAGTACCTCTCACAGACGCCCTGCAGCAGGCAGCAGGGTCCAGAGACGGTCAAAGAGTTCCTCACCGCCATGATGCCTCACAAACTCACAAAGGCTGAGAAACTACAGCTGCTGAACCTCAGGCCACAGACGGCCGTGGAGATCCACCTGATAGTAGAGGAGTGTGGGGAGAGGCTGTACGAGGAGCAGATCGATGAGCTCATTCAGACAGTCACCGGCATCCTTCCTGGACATTAGAGATACCGGTATCAGAAAAGCTGCCAATGCTGCCTAAAATGCTGGTATCGGTATATCAGTGAGTATGCCGATCCGATGTCACGTAATTAATCACATGATGATATGTAATTTACAGTAATCAATTATTTTGTATTTTTCAATGCTTCAGTCCTTTGACAGAGGAACTACAGCATCTGGACTGTTCATCAGACAATTTCACTACAATTCTCTTTGTAGACTTCTGCCTTCAAAATGGTAAATGGCACATTTATATAGCGCTTTAATCCAAAGCACTTTACATAGATTGTGCATTACATTCACCCATTCACACACACATTCATACACTGACGGGGCAGGAAACCATGCAAGGCACCAATCTGCTCATCGGGATCAATTAGGAGTTCAGCGTCTTGCTCAAGGACACTTCGACACTAACTCTGAGGAAGCCCGGGATCAAACTGGGAACCTCGTGGTTGCCATCCAGCCGCTCTACCGGCCACTCTACCCCTGAGCCACTGCCGCCCCCCGCACCATTCAGCGCCACCATCAGGAAACTCCACCACCTCAACACACCTCCACTTCTCATCCAATGGATTGACAACTTCCAGACTATTAGAATAGGCTCAGTAAGTATCATACCCTCAGGGCTGTGTCCTCAGTACCCTCTTTACACAAATGGCTCACCCACCGTCACATACTTCAAATACTCTGATGACACTTGTTGGACCACTCAATAACATTAACTTTGTCACAGCTTATCATAGTATTATAAATTAATACAATTTCCTACTTCACACAAGAGCACACTGGCAATTATCTACAGCTGAATGTTGACAAAAGAACTGCTCAGTACAGTACTTGAGTACATGTACTTAGTTACTTTACACCACTGCATTTGAAATAATACATTAAAAAGAATTATCAAAGAGTTGAGAGAATAGGGGAAATAGTTCAAATAAAGCAATACATTGACAGGGAAGCACAAGAAATGAACCAAAAAGCTCGATAAAAGCCAGCAGCTATAGTGATTTCCATAATAGTACACTGACTTTGTAATTGTGTTAATCCATTAGGAACCGGAACGCATCTGTGACATTTTTTAGATTTCTTTGGGCTATTAAAAAATAGCAGATATACTGTACAAGCTCATATGAGCTTGTATATCTGCAATTTTTTTGAAAAACCTTGAAATCTTTGAATATATATATATATTTTTAAAGCAAACATTTGTAACTCAAATCTTTGCTTCCAGGGGCTTCTTTGCTTTTCCATGTCCAGGACCCCCGAATATATTTGGCCGTGGACCCCCATCTAAGTAAAAATAGCAGATCTACACGCTCACGCTCGTTAGTGTCGAATGAGCTGCAATTTTTTAATAGCCAAATAAATCTTAAAATGACACAGATGCATTCCCGGTCTTAATGGATTAATAAGGCTCTGAGAGTCCACCAAGACTTTCTGGCTTGGATTGTGTTTTTCAACATTGCCGAGTCCGGCTGAAGCTGAGCAACTGACCTTTAATCCTTCTTCCTTGGCTCCAAAAACAATTACTTTTTTAATTACTTGCTTAAATGAAGAAAAACAAGGCTGGCACATCCAATTGTTAATTTATTCAATGCATTTACTCGCTGCTCGTGTTGGACAGCATAGTCCCCTGGTGGTATATATATGGTTATAATAAATGTGCGTGTGTCGTTTTGCATAATTACATTGTTATTTTCCATAATGGACCCAGTGGGAGCATGTTGATGGAGGAGGAATTAATCAATCCATTTGGGCCCATGCAGCATCCATAATGCATTTATTTGATATGAAGACACATTTAATAATAAATAATAATAATACATTTTATTTGTAATGCGCTTTTCATTCACAAGGAATCTCAAAGTGCCACAAGGTAAAACATCATCAATCATATAAAGTTAAAA
Source organism: Gymnoscopelus microlampas (assembly GCF_963454915.1). NCBI lineage: Eukaryota > Metazoa > Chordata > Actinopteri > Myctophiformes > Myctophidae > Gymnoscopelus > Gymnoscopelus microlampas. The sequence goes on along the minus strand of NC_139949.1, from coordinate 37,145,171 downwards.
AGCACGGTTTAAAAACAGATATGACTAAACAACAATTCAACATGAAAATGCCCTCAGAAACAAAAACGTTTTCAGGCCTATTTTAAAAGAGTCCAGGGTCTGTGGTGCTCTCAGGTCAATAGGAAGGCTGTTCCATAGGCGCGGCGCTGCCGAGCAGAAGGCCCGGTCACCCATAGTACGTAGATTTGTACCAGGGACATCGAGGAGGAATCTGCTGGTAGATCTGAGGGTGCGGGTGGAATTTTGTGGGGGCCTAATTAATTTCTGTAGGTAGGGAGGTAGGGAGGGGCATTTTTGGATACACCGACTTATTTGTGTGTCCCAAAGGTCAAATTAGCCTTTGTGATTTTGGGGGATAAATAATTACCTCAAGAACAGATGTACAATTAGTGTAATATCACTTATATGCCGATATCTCATTTGGCTGACCAGTTGAATCACTTTTAAACCAATTTTTCAGTTTTTTTTTTCCTCCGTAGTTACTGCTTTGTAGGGCAGAATAGGCGTGGCAGTGGCCTAGAGTGGTCGTCAGGAACTGTAAGGTTCCTGGCTCAAAAACCCTACTACCTCCTGGCTTTTTGTGTCCTTGAGCAAGACACTGAACCCCTAACTGCTCCCGGTGAGCATGGGTTGGTGCCTGGTTTTCCTCTGCCGATGATGTGTGACTGTGTGTGTGTGTGAATGGGTGAATACAGAGCCATATAAGGAGATTTGCGTTACCTCGGTTCACTTTATCGGACCAGTCTTCTACAGAGCTTTCTATAAATCACCGAAGTTCTGACGTCACTGCCACTAGAGGGAGCTGTCCCCCTGGGTCGTGGCTTTATTTTTTTTGTGTTGAAATCCCCATTGGGGAATCTTAGATCACGTCATATAAGAACTGTGTTCGAAAAATAAACACTCTACCCTGGCGATTTTACTCACATGGATATGAAGCATCGACTGATGGTGGAAATGTACACATTTACCCAAAGAGTAACACAATAAACGCTAGAAACGAGTCAAACGACATGTTATTTCACCGTGGAATACGCGGCTCCAATGCACAGGTTTTCTTGTCGTCTATTTACGGAATTGTCATTCCGTGCTATTTCACTGTGTTCTGTGATATCAGGTCTGGTTAGATACGACAGACAGACAGACAGACAGACAGACAGACAGACAGACACTGATCACACGGGGGAAATTCAGTTGCATCATCATTGTTATGCTGTTGAATGCATTCCAATTCTCAGTTTCAAATGATTTCTCCTTTATTGTTTTTTAGAGCATAATATAGGAGAAATATGACTTGGAGCATCAATTACCCAAAGTGTCTTTCATTTACAATTGCCAGCGAATGAATGCATTTGAGAAAGATCAATGAAAAAAAAAAAACAACAACATATAAATGCATTGATGAAGTGTTGCAACATTCAATGCATTGTTTGTTAATGTTATTCATCTTATTGGACAGGCCATGACAGCTGTGCTTAGATTGTCTTTTGCTCAGATCTCTGAGCTGAATCTCTGAAATCCAAAGCCCTAACGAGCAGCTCTGGTGGAAAGCAGTGGTGGGAAAAGTACTCAAATGTTTTACTCAAGTAAAAGTATCAATACTGCAATGTAGAAGTATACTCTGTTATAAGTAAAAGTCCGGAATTCAAAATTTACTTGAGTAAAAGTACAAAAGTATTGGTATCAAAATGTACTTAAAGTACCAAAAGTAAAAGTACTAAAATGTTTGAAAATAGCCGATCTACAAGCTCGCATCGTGACGCGTTGTGAGCCTAGTAGATCGGCTATTTTGCCTAGGTATAAAATAGGGCTAAAGTGGTTAATTTATGTTTTATAATGTAATAATTTATATCCTCAAAGTAACTAGTAGGCTAACTAAAGTTTTCAAATAATTGTTGTGGAGTAAGGGCGCGGTCCCACCGCACTTTTATTTTACCTCTGGGGCGGAATCTAAATCCGTGGATTCATGCAAGAGCGTATCTTTCCGCATGTCATGCACATCTTATGCGCTGTCTGTCCAATCGGGGGAGTGGAAGGCGGACTGTCCCAAGACTGTAGCTGTTGCATGGGTGGGTCCTGAAAGTGAGAGTCACTGTGGCAAAAAACTGTGGCCACGCACAACCTGCGTTAGTGCGTTTAACAGCCAACCATGTTTTGGTGGGACTGCGCCCTAAAAGTACAATATTTGCCTCCAAGATGTAGTGGAGTAAAAGTAAAAGTATAGACAATTGGAAATACTCCAGTAAAGTAAAAGTACCTCAAACAGTACTTGAGTAAATGTACTTAGTTACTTTACACTACTGCCAAGTACATTTACTCAATTACTATACATAAGTACAATTTTGAGGTAATGTTCGAGTATGTTTGTTTTTCAATACTTCATACTTCTACTCCACTACATCTCACAGGCAAATATTGTACTTTTTTTGTCTACTATACAATTATGTGAACACTTAAAATACGCATTACTTTGTTGATTTCGATTATTATTACAAAACATACATTAACCATGAAGACCTATTTTATACTTTGTCCATGTGAAAATAGATGATCTACAGTATAAGCTGAGAGCTTGTACTGTAGATCTGCTATTTTTGAAATATTTGGACACATTTTGAAAACTTAAAACTTGTGAAATGCACATTCCACATGAGCACTTTTATTTTAGTACTTTTAAGTGTATTTAAGTGTATTTTGACACCAAAATATTTGCCCTTTTACGCAAGTAACAATTTTGAATGCAGGACTATTACTTGTAACAGAGTATATCTACATTGTGGTATCGCTACTTTTACTTGAGTAAAATATCTGAGTTCTTCTTCCACCGCTGCTAACAAGCAACAGTCAAACATCAGCTTAAAGAAACTTGTGCTCATCTTAACTTATGCTATCAAACACCGTCAGCATTATTGTCACTCTATTAGGCAGTGTCACCTTCCAGCAATGGTTCTTATTTGTGAGTATAGGATTTTGATGACTCACACAATATCAAATCTGTTATGGTAGGCTGTTTATTCAGCATTTTTTGTAAAATGTTTGAGTGCACATTTCACACAGTAATTGAAATAAGTGTTGACTTGGCATTTTTGAGCCACTGGACCATTTAAACTAGTTTTCACTAGTTGTACCCCCTCTGCTCCCCATGGGCTTTAGAAGACTTTAGTGAAAGCTCAGGGGGTGGGCAGCATTTCTTTCCAGTGGACCATAATGACTTTGATAAAGTGAGGGAAGGGCCATACATTGGACTATTGGATTGAAACTTGAAACTGCATGAATTTGGTAGACACGACAGACTACTTAAAAAAATATATATATTATTTCTTTTTTTACAGCTGTTCTATATCAATCACATTATTAAACGTATTGCATTATATGCGTTATAAATATGGACTCAAGGCCGACTGTTTTTTACAAACATTTAACATTTGAGTACATATGGATGGAATATGGAATTCAGGTACTGTATGTATTCCGTGCTGCTCTGACAAAAAGGCACGGACGGTGTCCATGACATCCGTGAGAGTGGCGTGCTGGTACATTATTCCATTCATCACACAGAGCAAAGACTGATGCCCAAGTAACGTATGGTAGATGGTGCATTTATATAGCGCTTTTATCCAAAGCGCTTTACATAGATTGTGCATTACATTCACCCATGCAGGTACACTCACACATTCATACACCAATGCCGGAGGAAACGAATAAATGAATACATTGAAATGAAATGAAATTGAATCACTGGCTGTCCATTTTGCATTGACAAAACATTTGGTGCAACTGCTCCAAGTTCTATCAACAACATGGCACAAGGCAATTTGTACAGTAATACTATGCATAGATGACTTGCATACAAATTCTAACCACATTTACATGAAAAACAGTACGTGGAAAAACTGGAAATTCGTGCTGGTCTTCATTCGTGCAGCAAAAGTATCAAACTAAAACAAAAGGGGAAAAAAAGCAGACCTTCTGAGAAATTCACAGAACACTCAATTCACCAGGAGGCCAGGTAGGTACAGCAGCACACCAACGTGAGCTCCATCAAATCCATGTCATATATATATTTTAGCTATCTGAATAAAAGGGAGGTCCCGCACACTTGTCTTGGGTAAGTGAACAGGGTGCAAAAAAGGAAAACACGCCGAAGGCACAGACTTTGTAGAGAAAAGTCCTTTTGCACACCTACAGGGACAGCCACGTGCGTAGGAGTCATCTGAATAACACCAGGCGTTGACTGGAAATATTAATCTCATGTTGCTGACTCTTGATATGTATTTCAGATTATCAGGAGTATATTTGTGTTTTACATTACACATCATTTCCCATCAGGCGCCCCGGCTGACCAGGGGGGCGGCAGGATAGAGACCAGGATTACAGGATTGAGAGAGAGAATCGACGAATGTTACTAAATTAGTTCCAATATTTATCTCCCTTAATTTCTCCACTGGAATAAAACTAAGTCAAAACAATCAGGCCAAACAAAAAAGCGCTCTGGAAAATACCCTTAAAGGGAAAAGAAAAGGAAGAGGAGAGTGTAGTAGAGAGATAGAACACTGAGGGCAGAGAGAGGGAAGGAACACATGAAAGACATGACAGGAGTCGGATTCAAACTCGGGTCGGTCTAAGCCGGCAGACAAAGGTTTTAAAACACGTTCTTCAGTCCATTTCAGTCTACGGTGTTGCCGTCACTGTGTCGACTGACTGCGCAACATCTTCATCAGACTTAATAAATCATTCAAAACCTTAAATGAAAAAATAAAAGAAATGGGGAGACAGAATCAGAGAGAGAGAGAGAGAGAGAGAAAGAAAGAGAGGCAGAGACAGAAAAAGAGAGAGTCAAAAGGTCTTGAGATGTGAGCTTTTCTTGTCTTTGCATCCCTTAACCCATTATAACCGGGAAAGCATCCGTGTCATTTTAGATTTTAGCCATATTTTATACTTTATTGGCTATAAAAAAAAAACTTGTGAGCTTCGTGCCACGCTATGAGCTTGTTTTTGCAAATCTTTGAATATATATATATATTTATTTATTTTTCTTAAGCGATTTTTTTTTTACTTTGCTTCTGAGGGTCCCTGGGACAACATATTTGGATATGGGGGTTCGTGGCCAAATACATAAAATGTGGGAGGTCCTTGACATGAAAAAGTGTTGAGCACCACCATCGGCCTCAGGTCTTAATGAGTTAACAGCCTCTGTGAACATAAACCCCCACAAACTCTTCTCACTTCCATAGGACTTATGAATTATGAATTTTTTGAAGAGTCAGGGATTTCATTTGCAATTTAAGGGCCCCCCGAATCTCTGGCACGCTAAATTATTCATATATTCAAATGAATCTGACTTTAAAGGACCTTTTCCCCCCCTTTCTTCTCCTCTTTCATGAATTTAAAGTGTACATATACATACAGTATGCTTTTAAGATGGCTAGAGCGAAAGGACTATTACTGCTGTAGGCATTTAAGGCGGAGTTAATTCAAGAGCTGTTTGGTCTCTGTGTTTACTAATCGTTTGGTATGCTGTTCATAATGTTATGGCAGTGGTCTTCAACCCATTTCATATCAAGGTCCATTATTTATTCGGCATTTAAGCCACAGAATACCATTTTCTTTTTTAAATATTTTTTATCCCGCGATTTTGTAACCCTTATTTTCACCTGGTGCCAATTTTCTAAGTGATCCTGGGCGCTACAATCCCCTCACCAGCCTAGGGAGGCCAGGGCCGAGCTCATGCCTCCTTCAATGCATGAGAGCCAACTGACCTTCTTGTCACAGGGGAGGAGTTTCCCTGGTTGGACGTAGTGCGTGGAAGGAACACGTTATTCCAACCAGTTCCCTTCTCCTCCATCAGGCACCCCCGGCTGTACACAGACTACCATTTGATGAGATTTTGCCTCTCAGACCCAAGACTTAGAATATTTTGTTATCGTTGGATACGATTTTGTCCACAATTCCATGCTGTATTGATGCTGTATTGATGTTGGTACCATGGAGAGATAACAGGCAAACGTTGATCAAAATAACAATTCTTTGTGTGTGTGTGTGTGTGTGTGTGTGTGTGTGTGTGTGTGTGTGTGTGTGTGTGTGTGTGTGTGTGTGTGTGTGCGTGCATGCACATTTGTGCGATCACACTGGCGCACACTCAGAGTTTGAATATATTGTCTGAAAAATTGCTTCTCTCATTGGTATTCTGGACAAATACAAGCCCACAGGGCTCCTATACGCTTGCAGACGCTTGCAGACGTCAGAGGCGCATGAGCGCTAGTGTGTGTGTGTGTGTGTGTGTGTGTGTGTGTGTGTGTGTGTGTGTGTGTGCGCGTGTGCATGCCTGTGCTCTTATGTGCCAATGTCAATCGTTCTCTAGTGCGTGCCCCCAGGGTCTGTAGAGATCATTTTGATGGGCATGACGCTGTGGTTGTGTGAAGACAAGCTGGGGGCGCGGGGCATGTTTGTGTCTGACAACTGAACTGTGGGTGCAATGCCCCGCCCGAGACTTTGACGTGTTGCGTCTATTTCACAGAGACCTTGGCTGCCTGTGACCATACCCTCTATACTGGCAGAATACTTTTTCATAACAAAATTGAAAGTGGGATCTCAGACTTTCATGTTCTCTCTTCAAAGCCTTGCGCTAAGGATTCAGCCACTCCGATAGAAGAGTTTCCAATCTTTCCTCTTTGGAGCCCCCACTTCTTACAAGCTGAACATTTCAGAGGCAAATATCGTACTTTTACTCCACTACAATTATTTGAAAACTTTAGTAACTACCGGTAGTTACTTTGCAGAAATTTGATTATTATTACAAAACATACATTAACCACTTCAGCCCTATTTACATTTCGGCCATTTGAAAACAGCCGCTCTACAAGCTCACAATGCGTCGCGATGCGACGCATTGTGAGCTTGTAGATCTGCTATTTTCATAGGATTTTTGTGAATTTTATACATTCAAAAACTTGTGAAACGGACAGTCTGCGTAACGAGAGCTTTTACTTTTGATACTTTAAGTACATTTGGATACCAATACTTTTGTACTTTTACTCAAGTAAATGTTGAACTCCGAACGTTTACTTGTAACAGAGTATTCCTACATTCTAGTATTGGTACTTTTACTTAAGGAAAATATTTGAGTACTTTTTCCAGCACTGATCTCTAGTGGTTTTCATATAAAGGAAGCAGTTTTTCCTCAACGTGACTACGTGAGGTTTACAGTTGACCTGAGAACTTCAGAATGACCCCTAGGAATCACATGGTCTCTGGTGGGTTTTCACATAAAGAAAAGCAAGTCAGACTAGAGAATAGAGCCGTGCACAGACTTTTGGGGAAGGCAGGTTTGAAACTTTGCAAATCCCTGGTGATCCAATTGCAGAAGGCCAAGGCCGAGGCAAGAATACTGTAGTATATACAGTACGTACCTAAATCTCAAGCTGGGTGAACTGAAACTTTCCATGAATAAAACAAAGAATAGCCAGCACTCCAAAGTCCTTCTGGTGCTGTTTAATTCATAATGAGGCAGGCATGAACATACTGTACACGGACGTGTTTCGGCGTCAAGCCTTCCCTTTATTCATCAAAAAGTCTTCTTGGGCCGCGCACCCGGTAAAATGTTATTTGAATGGAGAATGTGTGCTCGTTTTAGTCTTTTATTTAATTTTTGATCTCCTCTGGTACTTTATTCCTAATTCATGTGCATTATTACCTGTTTTAAACAGGTAGCAAAAAGTAATATAAACTATTTTTTTGTATACTTTTTTGTCATGGCACGCAGTAGGTTATGAAACACAGGACAGATAAAGGGTGCGTTCGGATATAAGGCACTGAGCGCACTGGTCCAATGCAAACCAATACGAGAGTGCGCTCCCGGTGCGCATATCCGAACGCACCCAAAAGATAAAGAGATACATAAGTGTAAAAAAAAAAATCACACCCTGTGTGAAGGAAGCGGTGCTTTTGATGAGTGGCCTCCTGGTGGCGCTATAATAGGGCGGGGCGGGGCTTCAGCAGTCAATGCTCGTCCCTATTGGTGGTCTAAGTCCACATACCAAATTTGGACTTGCTGGCATGCTGCGAACTGGAGTTATAGCTGTTTAAAGCCCGTGCTCAAACGGACAAACGGACAAACGGACAAACGGACATACGGACGGACATAGTCAAATGTAGAGCGGCTGGCACCGCTAAAAAAGGAAGTACCAGAGCAAAAGGGGACCATTTGCCAAAAACAGCAGTTCTACAAGTTCACAACACATCGCTGCTATTTTCGGTGAAGAGGTTTGGTGTAGAGGGAAAAAGGGCAAGCCAAGTACAGTGGTTGAATGACTGAAAATACACAAAAATACAAAATATTGACACAACATTGATGATAATGCTGTCAAACAAGTCTATTAAATCTATGAAAAAAGTTTAATCTGCAACAAAATTCTCTGCTTCATCTCTCTCCCAGCAAAGGGGTCCTTGGCCTGAAGAAACTTTGAAGACCCCTCCCTGTACTACAGTATTCTTGCTTGGCTCTGCAATTGGATGGCCGGGGATTTGCATGTTGCATGCATATCGCTGGCTTACTTCCAGTGTTGATTTTGACAGCAAATGTTGATTTAGTTTTAGTCAAGTCTTTTGAATAAAGTTCTGTTTAGTTTTAGTCAAATTATAGTCACCTGACATGTTTTACTTTTAGTCTAGTTTTAGTCGACTAAATACTTTAAGATCTTAGTCGACTAAATCTACAGTTGATTTAGTCGACAATGGCGATGACATCGAAATGGCTGATTTTCACTTAGCTGCATGCCGAAAATAGACCTATTTTCGGTCTTTTTTAGTTTTAGTCATCATAGCTTAAGTTTTTATTTCGTTTTTATCAGTGAAAAAAGGTAGTCGACAAACGTTCTTCGTTTTAGTCGACGAAATCAACACTGCTTTACTTCTTCATGACACTCTGCTCAGTGTGTCATCGCATCAATATTCATGTGAGATGAATCCTCCCTCCTGTACACCCGGCGACCTCCCTCCAGTCACGGCTGAAGGAGTGGATTCCTAAATGGAGATGCGTTGAAGCGTCCTCTTAACTATTAGCATGCGTAGCGGAGGCTGGCTGTGTCCCCACTGGGGCAGCACAGCGGTCGAATGGCACGGGATCACAAAACACACACACACAACCAACCAACCAGACCCATCTTCCTCGCCTGAAAAGGATTAGTGACAAAAGCCAGCAGAGACCAGCACGCTCTTATCTCTATCCTTCAGTCCCTCTCATCCGGGCATACACGCGCACACACAGGCACACGCACGCACGCGCACGCACGCACGCACGCACGCACGCACGCACGCACGCACGCACACACACACACACACACACACACACACACACACACACACACACACACACACACACACACACACACACACACACACACACACACACACACAGAAAAATTCCCAACACAGACGGACACTCGTACAAAATGTGCACACAGTACTTTCCACCCTGACATAATTGCCATTGATAATTAGCATAGCTGAACACGCCCTGGGTCCGGTGTGCAGTCTTTGTAAGGCATCTTGGGGACAGACCTATAGCTCCGGTCCATAGCGTTAGAAGGAGTTCTCTCCTCCTAACGCTATGGACCAGAGCTAGGTATGTACTTGTATGGACGAATGGGGGAAGTGAATCTGAAGTTGTGATCAGTAAATTGAGGAAATTACGTTCCTACTGATCCTACAGACCAGCACTGACTGCTGTCTCTGGTGGTCTGCCCTCCTCCTTCTGTGCTATCAGTTGCCTCGTTAAAACATTCCTCCATGAGGCAGAGTTTTTTTTTTTCAAGGATGGGGGAGGGGGGTTGGGGTCAAGGAGAGCTTATTAAATTCAAACCCAAACAAAATATATATTCCCACACACATCCACACGACCTTCAGTTTGGATTCCAGGGCCATGGTCTGACGGAAGCAATCAGACTCTTTGTTCAAAGTGCACTGGGAGATCAGTTAAGTGGCTACTGTGAGCTGCATGCGTGGATCTAGGACAGAAGGCTCTGTCATCTCCTCTCATCTTCTCTCTCTCTCCCCATCTGTCTGCCTGTCTCTTTCTTTTCTAATTTTTTTTTATTTTTATCACCACCATGTTGTTAAAGACCAGGGACGGAGATTATGTTTTCAGTGGGAGAGGCCTGTTTGACAGAAAATCAACCCCAAATTTGCATCACATATTATTAATTTATTTATTCCCATTATTAGGCCCTCTGAAAAGCTATTTCACTTCTAACCATTAACCACAAATGTACCGTACCCTAATTCTAGCTGCAGCTTCCTTGGGTCGTGAATGCTTACATTACATTACATTACAGTCATTTAGTAGACGATTTTATCCAAAGCGACTTACAATAAGTGCTTACAAATGCTTTACAACCCACGATTTACACAGCCCTGCATGGGCAGGCCACCCGGCCTGGCAGAGGGACATTTATTTCAGATGGGTCTAGTATAGAGAGACAGGAAAGAGGGCAAGAGAAAAATTACAGACATGCACGACAAGACAGGGGTTCATATACGAACCCACGGGTTCTGGTGCTTATAAGGAGCATGTGGCCTGTGTGCACTAAATGGTTGAGCCGCCAGGCACGCCCGTCTCTCTCTCAGTCTGTCAATCTCTTACTTCCCCTCACAGCACATTCTCAGCTTTCCCTGCTTTATCTCCCTTTATCCATCTCTGTCACATTCTGCTGCCCACCTCTCCCTCTCTCTCTCTCTCCATCCCTCTTTCTGTCTCTACATTCCTCTCTCACACCTCGCTCTTCCCCTCCCTCTCTCTCTCTCTCTCTCTCTCTCTCTCTCTCTCTCTCTCTCTCTCTCTCTCTCTCTCTCTCTCTCTCTCTCTCTCTCTCTCTCTCTCTCTCTCTCTCTCTCTCTCTCTCTCTCTCTCTCTCTCTCTCTCTCTCTCTCTCTCTCTCTCTCTCTCTCTCTCTCTCTCTCTCTCTCTCTCTTTCTCTCGTCCCTCTCTTCATCTTTCGCTCTGCATCTCTCATCCCTTTCTCTCTCTGTGTTCTCTTCTGTTGCTATCCCCATCTGGTGTGTGTGTGTGTGTGTGTGTGTGTGTGTGTGTGTGTGTGTGTGTGTGTGTGTGTGTGTGTGTGTGTGTGTGTGTGTGTGTGTGTGTGTGTGTGTGTGTGTGTGTGTGTGTTCAGATGGTGGATCACAGAGTCATCTGTGGAGGATGAGGCACCTGGCCACTCTTCACAGAGCGAGGACAGGTGTCATCTGTCCAATGCGGCCCAACGCCTCCATGAATACCATTAGGGTTGCTAACCAGAACATCTGGGATACTCACACACCAGTGTTGCCATGTCTGCTCATTATAAGCGACTTTAGGCGTGTTTTTCTGTAAAGTCGCTTGTAAATATTGGTAGTTGCGGCGGGGTGTGTTTTTTTTGGGACTTGTTTAGAAAGTGTAGTTGCTTATTCTAAATCCTAAATGTTGTTTAGAGCAGTGGTTCTCAAACATTTCCATGTCAAAGGACCCCCAAATGAATATGTATTTGTCAGCGGACAGAAAATATTTTGTGCCAGGGACCCGTGTACCAGATTTGTGTCGTTAAAATGATAAAAAATATTTTAAAAAATACATGATTCTTTTGAAAATAGCAGATCTATAAGCTTATAGATCTGCCATTTGTTTTCATAGACCCGATTTCTCTCGCAAAATCTGGCAACACTGTGTCACACACACACACACACACACACACACACACACACACACACACACACACACACACACACACACACACACACATTACAGTTTGTATGCCATGCCTGAGTAGGAGGTGAGCTGTCTCAAAAAAAAAGGTACATCTGTGTGTGTTTGATCTCTCAGACCGCAGGACCAATCATCAGCACTATATACATGTGTGTTGTACACACTGCCAGTAGGCCATGAGGGAAGTATCTCCACACAATGTTTCCACATGTTTCATAATATGTCATGTGTTTCATAACAGAAGGGAATGGCAGTTGGTTCGGACTGAAAGACCTCGCCTATATAGCTATGGAATGATACTGTTACTGTATGTCATATGCGTATGTCATTGATGATCGTTTTAAATATATATATATTCAAAGATTTGCACACATTTTCAAGATTTTTCAAAAATAGCAGATCTACAAGCTCATAGCTTGTAGATCTGCTATTTTTGAATAGCCAAAGTATAAAAGGTCATAATTATTCTGATGCTATATTTACACATTTTGCTGGGTACCCCCTGGAACCCCCTCAAGTACCCCTGGGGGTCCCCGGACCCCACTTTGAGAACCAATGGTTTAGAGCAGGGGTATTCAACTAGATTAGGCAGGGGGCCAAAATTGTTAAATGAATTGAGGTTGCGGGCCACAGGCCTTAGCTTAGCCTGATAAACCACCCCCCCTCCGTAAATCTCAAACAAATGTTCATGCTTAAACTTTTAACCGGTAACTGTTAATACCAACGGTTAGATGGTTAATATACATTTTTCATTTAATTGTTAGTGCAAATGCACCCCCCCCCCCCCCAACCTAAAATGGTGCCTGGAGGCAGATGCACAGCCACCACTGCAATTCTGCCTTAAGTTATACACAGAGAAATAAAATACACAGAATAACACCATGTTTTGCAGTACAACTATGATCTGAATTCATATTTTTTCACTCCCCTCCCCTCTGCAGTGCACTAAAGTCTAATTTCTCTCCCACAGCCTTTGAATATGATGGAATATGATTAAAGGTAGGGTAAGTGATTTACTACGGTTAAAATAAGCGTTAAATAGCTCTATATTCTGATAGTACTCATTGCTATAGAGTGTTTGTTCAGTAAAAGGAGTCTCCCATGTCTCTCCAGCTCTTTATTAAACAGAAAATGCATTTTCAGTGCTCTCTCCTGATTGGCTTAAATCGCGTCACCTACCTGAACATGTACTATATTCTGTTTACTAGAGAGCTGGGGAGACCCCTGTGACCGAACAAATGCTCTGTAGCAATGATTACTATCAGAATATAGTACGTTTTAACAAAAAAAAAAAAAAAAAAAAAAAAAAATATCACTTACCCTGCCTTTAAGGATTACTGTGATTATGGTAAACTCACATTTCATATCGCACACACCATACCTGTAACTTTCACTAACCCCCCCCCCCCCCCCCCCCCCCAAAAAAAATGTGGCCGGCCCTAACCCACCAGTTGAATATCCATGTTTTTAGAGACAGTAACACTGAGGGAAAGACGGGAAGCAGACCTGGGGGTAGCAGAGACTAAAATGTTGAGATTCTCTCTGAGCGTAACAAGGATGGATAGGATCAGGAACGAGCACATCAGAAGGACAGCACATGTTAGATGTTCTGGAGATAAAGCCAGAGAGGCCAGACTGAGATGGTTTGGACACGTACAGACTACAGAGGAGGGACAGTGAGTATATCGGTAGAAGAATGCTGAGGTTTGAACTGCCAGGCAGGAGGCCTATTAGAGGAAGACCAAAGAGGAGATTTATGGATGTAGTGAAAGAGGATATGAAGTTAAAGTTGGTGTGAGACAAGAGGAGGCAGAGGACAGGGTGAGATGGAGGCAGATGATTCACTGTGGCAGTGGCTCAGGGGTAGAGTGGTCGGGTAGAGTGAAGTGGAAACCGCAAGGTTCCCAGTTCGATCCCGGGCTGGGGGGCTCCCCCGGGGGGGCTCCCCCCAGAGTGTCGAAGTGTCCTTGAGCAAGACGCTGAACCCCTAATTGCTCCCGATAAGCAGGTTGGTGCCTTGCATGGTTTCCTCCGCCATCGGTGTATGAATATGTGTGTGAATGGGTGAATGTAATGCACAATCTATGTAAAGCGATTTGGATAAAAAGCGCTATACAAATGCACCATTTACCATTTACTGTGGCGACCCCTGAAGGGAACAGCCGAAAGGAAAAGAAGAGACAGTATATCTGGATGAAGTTTAGTCACCTAGAACAGTGGTTTTCAACCTTTTTCATGCCAAGGACCCCTAAATTGATATACATTTGGCCGCGGACCCCCATCTGAAAACGTTTTGTGCCAGGGACCCCCAGAAGCAAAGATTTGAGTTAAAAATATTCGCTTTAGATATGAAGATATGCACACATTTTCAAGATTTTTCAAAAAATAGCAGATCTACAAGCTCATAGTGCGGCACTCGGTGCCACACTATAAGCTTGTATATCTGCTATTTTTGAATAGCCAAAGCTAAGTGGTTAAAATTATTGTGACACTATGTTAACTAATTACGCTGGGGACCCCCTTGTACCCCCCCAAGGACCCCTGGGGGTCCCCGGACCCCACTTTGAGAACCAATGACCTAGAGTTTTATATAATCGCTGTAAGGAAGAAATCCTGCAAGTCCATATTGCCTCTTTTCACATTTTTACATAAATTAATGTCCTATTGTATTGTACAAGCGCACATATCACATTGTGATGCGTTGTGAGCTTTTAGATCGGTTTTCTTTCCCCCCCCCCCTTTTTTCATTTGGAATTTTCGCCTAAAATGACAAATGACACTAGGTGCCCCTAAGTGGTTAAATCTTAGTGGTTAGTGGTTAAATCTGTCTGTAGGTTTTATAAATATTTAACAACGAAAAAAGTATTACCAAGAGCTTGTGAAATAATAAATGTTTTTTTTTGTTCTCCTGGGAGGTTTGTTATAGATGTACAGTATATACTGTACCTCCCTCTTAAATGGTAGTCTCTAAGGTGCTGAGCAGGGAGTAACACAGCAGCCAGAGCCTGAACATTTATGAATAAAATACTTTCAATCTATTTGTGAGTTATCTGACTGAGCGACGTTGGATCCGTTGGGAGACACACAGGTTCTTTTTTCCATTTCCTGAAAAGTCAACCACTGCACTGTCACCAAAATGTGTAATTTCCTGACACCATTAAAAGATGTGAATCACTGGTTTCTTTCAAAGATTGGCCTGAAAAAACATCTATCAGATTCAGGAGACCACACGCTGAGGTGAATGCAAATTCACAATGGACACAATAAGTCCCCGGGACCTTTTTTTGCGTTATCCTTTTAGCCTTAATGTCTTACTGTACCACGTGCCGTTTCTGATTAATAAAGTATTCAATCAATCAAAAAGTCACAGTTTGGGACATACAAGATCCACACATAGACCCAAAAAACTAAATCACACACACAAAAACATTAAAGGGCAAGACCACTTTGGAATAGAGGTTTGGGTTGTGTAGTTACCTTGTCATGATGTAACTGACTGATTATCATCAGCCTGAAGCTGCGTGGAGCTTCAGTCTGACTGCTTCAGTCTGACTGCTGCAGTTGGCTGCTGTGTCGGCGATTACAAGGGGGAGAGGATTAAAATGTCCCTAAACCAATCACAAGAGATCCACGGATCCGCCTACATCTGACATCATTGCACAGCTTGCTTTAGCAGATATTCGCTGATTGGCTTGTTGTCAGACCACCCCCACCTCCGACTCTGATTTGACAGGTTTTTCTTCGACCGTGAAAATCCATAGGCTCACATTATGACACCAGACCAAGAGGAGCAGTCCACTCAGAGAGTGGGCGGGGTCTATGGTCTGGAACCAGGCTAGATGTAACTCCAAAGGTGGACAAGAAATAATGACACAAAAATAATTGCTCCATTGATTAGAAATTGATAATTCAAAATATGCTCCTCATTGACTTACATTGTACGCTCAAACAGCTCTCAAAGTCACTCTTTTAGCACGTAAACGAATGCAAACTAAGTTGATTCAGACAATATAGAACATCACCAAACCCAGTAGGCCTACTGTTTTTTCTTTATATGTAAAAATGTTAACTTCCTGCTGATAATAGTATTTGAAGATCCGGATCCACGGATCCAGTCCGGGTTTTCTTCTTAATAAAAATAACAAAATCAGGAAGTTAACATTTTTATTTAAAAAAGAAAACAGTCCTGGGTTTGGAGATGTTCTCTATACTGTCTGAATCAGATTTGTTTGTGTTCGTTTACGTGCTAAACGAGTGACTTTGAGAGCTGTTTCAGTGTACAATTCAAATTATCAATTTCTAATCAATGGAGCAATTATTTTTGATTTCTTGTCCACCTTTGGAGTTACGTACATCATGGCAAGGTTAACTACACAACCCTAACCTCTATCAAAGTGGTCTTGCCCTTTAACAAATACACACACTCTTGTGTCTGTTCCATCATCAGGAACTCAGTCATTGTCATCTGATGCTGCATGGTGGTAGTCATGGACACCCAGTTCCCACCTGTCGCTGTGTGGGAGTTCTATTAGAGGCCCCTCAGCGTGCGCTGCAATCTGGGCTTGATTTGATGTTGCGTTAATGATATGGTGTTTTTCTGTGAGAAATGTTTGAAGGCAATCACAGACAAACACTATGGAATATCAAAACCCTGTATGATGCTCATCGCCTTGTGACTCACAAGAGCATTTGTAAATAATTTGGTGAAGAAAATCACTTTTGTCCAACACATAGTGACCATTTGTAGCATTTGTGTAGTATTTCAATTACACCCCTATACGCTTTTCAGGCCCGGCGCCAGGATGAAATGGCTAATATACAACACAAGGAAGACAGCTATTTATTTCACTGTGAAGAAGCCATAAATAAGAGTTTTCTCATTGAATTAAATAACCTTACATTACACAGAACCACACAGGACATCAAATTCTAATTTCTAACCAAGGGGACTGCTAAAAATTTTATCAGCATAATAATAATTACCAACAGCATCACGGTCATTATAGTAAAAAAAAAAAAAGATGATGAGATCGCTAATGGCTGTTTCTCTTCTCATGCCTCTCTCTCTCTCTCTCTCTCTCTCAACTATTGCACGACTTTGCGTCAGCTGTTTTCACTCAAAGTTCTGAAGTGTATTTAGTCAATTATCTCCACTTTTCCATGATATTGTTGTGATGGGCAGTACAGCCCTGTGACACCTTGTTCTGTGACTATCTGTGATGTGTGTAGCATGGGACTGTGTTACCTGGATATTTGAGTTACCCCCTAGTTTGGTTGGATGTGCATGTTCTATTCGCACTGTCATTGGCTGTGGGATGAAGATAGGTTGAAAATGGGTGAAGTCGTCCTTTAAGTAAAAGCACAACATTTAAGTGAACTAGTATGTGTATCAGTAGACCTAATAAATCAGATAATACAAATGCACATTCTTTTTAGGAGACACAGCTTCTATTGCCATATAATTGGTATCCGTATTGATGCCTTTGACCATGCACTTAACCCATTAAGACCGGGAACTGGCTATTCAAAAATAGCAGATATACAAGCTCAGTGCCGCGCTATGAGCTTGTAGATCTGCTATTTTTTTTAAATGTTGAATATATACATTTTTAAGCACATTTCTAACTCAAATCTTTGCTTCTGGGGGTCCCTGGAACTAAATATTTTGAGATGGGGATCTGCGGCAAAATACATATAATTTTGGGTGGTCCTTGACATGAGAAAGTTTGAGAACCACTGATTATAGCTACCCATAACATTAACCCTAACTGTTAGGATTTAGAAGACATTTGTAGAATCCCCAGAGGCAAAGATTTGAGTTACAAATGTTCGCTTTAAGAAGATTTGCACACATTTTCAGGAATTTTCAAAAAGAAATTGCAGATCTACAAGCTTGTACATCTGCTATTTTTGACACAGAAGCGTTCCCGGTCTAAATGAGTTAATTGGTTATGAGTTGTGCAAATGTGCATCGTCAGGTTTATTTCTAAAAGGAAGGCACTAGATGAATATAGAAACTGTAGGCTATACACAGTATAACACAAACAAATATTAACGGGATAAAAATAACTTGCTGTAGGCAATGAACTGTGAAATTAGCTGACCCCAGTCTACTACTAATATAATATGATGAAGGTTAAACAGAATTACATACAAACAAAAAAGGGCATCAACAGAAGAGAACTCGAGGGGTTTTCCTTAAGTAGCTTGCGGTCCAAAACAACTCAGAGGAAAGGGCAACTAATAAACAAGAACACAGTTCCAGCGCCAGAAAATCAATCAAACCATTTCCTCGTTCATTATCTTAACCCCTTTGTTTCCACTTACTGTACTTCAATACGTACAGTAATCCAATAGGTCTACCCTTACAGTGGCAGTATGTAAATGATTTCCCCTAAGGCCAGGCAAGGCAATATCATCCACACAGTGTATAAAGAGTATAAATCCATAATATTTTCACAAACACAATCTCTCAAAACATTATATAATTTATACAACGTATATTTATATACGTAATATATTGTCACTGTAGGGTGGATAAACTGTTACTTTTCAGCATTCAAATTCAAAAGTAGCAGATCCACAAGCTCAAAAGAAAGCTACTTTTGAGGCTTTTCTGTGACGCTGTAGAATGATCAAGTAGGGAATTAATTTACTTAATTCACATAAACCATTATTTTATACTTTGGCTATTAAAAAATAGCAGATATACGGTCATAGCGTATAAGAAAAATAATTTTAAATGGGGGGGGGGTCTGCGGCCAAATACATATAATGTTGGGGGTCCTTCACATGAAAACGTTTGAGCACCACTGATATAGCAACACAAGTTTTTCAGACATTTGAAGAATCGGCCTCAGGTCTTGAACAAATTTTCACGATTAAAAAAAACAAAACATAGCAGATCTACAAGCTCATTGCACAGCACTCGGTGCCACGCTATGAGCTTGTATATCTGCTATATTTTGAATAGCCAAATAAATCTAAAAGGACACAGATGCTGTCCCGGTCTAAATGAGTTAAACAGTAGGGTTAGGTTTACGGGTCCATTTGGTTCCATTTGTACACTCTCAGAGTTATGGTGGTCCTTGCAAATAAAACATTTGAGAACCACAGTGGACTCCTAATGTGTCATAGATAGTGTCATAGTAAATCAGAGTCATACATACTGTATTCTGAAGAAAACCTGGAGACTTGACATTCAGTAATTGGGTTTTATGATCAAAAATTTGCCACATACACATTTCTCCGTGGACGGACATATTGATGACCCCCAGGGGCGTCACGGCCATTCACTGTGCGTACGACGCGACACCCTCACTCTCACAGATCTGTGATTTCATACCCCCCACTTTTTGAAAAAATAAATATATATATATTTTTTTGATAATAAATCGGTAAAATCAAGCAAAAATAAGAATTAAATAACCTAACCCTAACCCCGAAATAAAGTAACCAAAACACGAACAAAAACTAACAAAATCCAGCCAATTTTTTTTTTTAAATACAGAATTTGTTTACATTTGACAGTTACAAATGTTTTTCACGCTTTTTCAAAAATAGCAGATCTACAAGCTCATAGCGCGGCACTCGGTGCCGCGCTATGAGCTTGTATATCTGCTATTTTTGAATAGCCAAAGTGTAAAATAAGGGGTATAGTCCACCGAAAGTCCATCCCCCCCACCTTCTGAGAGCCCGGAGACTTCCAGTTTAAGTTGGAGACTTCCAGTTTAACTAACATTTTTTTGGCAGCAACCATACCATGGCTGAAGCATCTGTTTTTGGTGGGAGAGAAGGGCCCTTGTCTCATCAGAGCCACCATACAGTATATCGCTAAACAGCAATCTGTCTTGAAAATCACTTTCCAATTGTCTGGAGAAATTAAATATATCTACCCAGAAATTGGTTATTACTGGACACTGCCAGAATAAATGTGACACAGAGAACCCTCTGCAATACCAACAGATGTAACTTGAGATTTTGACTTGCCGTTTGGTATGCCTCGGGCACACAAAGTTTGAAAAGCATTTGCTACTACAGAGCTAATCAACTCCCCTCTGTAGAATAGGGCTATATCACAAAAAAAAAAGGAAAAGCAATTCCAGGTTTTCATTCTAACCATGGGTTTGGTTTAAAAATCCAATAAGACTCCCTGTGTAGAAATAAGTCTCCTAATGTTCCCCCCTCTAGATGGTATAGGTTTGGACGACCTTCTCAGTGCCGGCAAATTGAAGTGTGCTTTCTGTACCTGAACACCCGATTTCGGAACAGCTTGTACCCGGCGGCGACCATCGGAATGTTGAATAAGGCACTATACCTCCCACCAGGCTGGAATACTTGTTGGTCTGGTCTCTCTATGCTCCCTATACCTTCCCTCAAGTGGATTAAGTACACACTTCCTTATGCTACAGCCTACTACACTACTACACACCATATGAGAGAACATGTGTGTTGAAATATCCAAAGTGTAAAATAGGATTAAACTGATTTGCTGCAGGGGACCCCCTGGAACCCCCTCAAGGACCCCTGGGGGTCCCCGGACCACAGAACCACTGATCTAATAAATGCACACAGGATAAATCCTGAGCATGACTGTCATGACAACAAATCCAAAAATAGCCAATCTACAAGCTCACAACGTGTCACAACGTGTCACAGCGTGTCACAGCGCTGTGAGCTTGTAGATCGACTATTTCCGACCAACAGGTTTGGTGTGGAGGGGAAAAAAGGAGACCAAGTACAGAGCCAAAGGTCAATTTCACTAAGTATTTAGGTTTAAATGGTTAAATGTCTGGAAACACACATAAACATGAATCCAACTTATTAATAGAAAAGATAATGTGTTAACAAACAAACAAACAAACATTAACACAACACCGATGAAGCCATCTATGAAATCTATGAAAAAGTTTAATCTGCAACACAATTTTATACAATATGTAGTTGGGGGTGGGGGGGGGGCGTCCCTGCTTCATCTCTGTCTCAGTTAAGACCCCTGCTGTAAATGTGTCTGAACCATCTACACTGTGTGTACCAGCGTCCCTGAGTGTCGGAGGAACACGAGCCACAGAGGTGGCTGGTAGCAACATCACAGGTGGTAGCCTACTGCAGTGGTTCTCAACCTGTGGGTCGGGACCCCCAGGGGGGTCCCCACATGATTTTGGGGGGGTCCCCAGATGACAGTGAAGTGACATTGTAAGGACTTTTTAAGACCTTTTTAATACCAAATAAAGACCAAATACTGCATCAAAAGTAATCAACAAACTATACTATAAAACATTGTCCAAATTGTCGAATAATATAAGAAAGAGACTAAACGTTGTGAAAATAGCCGATCTCTGTAGATCTGCTATTTTCACAATATGTATCTGTGGAACCGAGTCAAACTAAATGTAAATATGATTATTTTGGGGGGTCCCCAGTTCAAATATGATTCTATTTGGGGTGTCCCCTGTTAAAATATGATTATTTTGGGGGGGTCCCCAGTACAAATATGATTCTATTTGGGGGTCCCCTGCTAAAATATGATTATTTTGGGGGTCACGGCCTGAAAAGGTTGAGAACCACCTACTGTATGGTGGCTATACGTCGATCATGCAACATACTATTCTTATCAGTAGGTTCTCTTTGATGAATGGCAGTGTTGACCGTTGAGGCCCTTATAAAGACATCTTTATTAAGTAACTATTCATACATTTATGATCAATTTGAAATTAATGGGGTCAGCTAGAGCCAGTTATCAACTCAGCTGATCCCATTTGCTTCCATTAGCAATTCCACAAAATGCAAACAAGTAGCCAGTGGCCTTCTCAGTAGCCATTAGTGAGAAATAAACGAGTGCATGTGCCTGTGTACATGCGTGTGCGCGCGCGTGTGTGTGTGTGCGTGCGTGCATGCGTCCGTGTGTGTGTTTCAATGCGAATAAGCACTACAATCCCTCTCCTCTCCTCTCCGTCACTGGGTCCATAAAAAAAGACAGCCGGTTCATTCATTATCTACAGCCTCTCATGTGTGTGTGTGTGTGTGTGTGTGTGTGTGTGTGTGTGTGTGTGTGTGTGTGTGTGTGTGTGTGTGTGTGTGTGTGTGTGTGTGTGTGTGTGTGTGTGTGTGTGTGTGTGTGTGTGTGTGTGTGTGTGTGTGTGTGTGTGAGTGAGAGAGAGTGTGAGTGAGTGATAGAGAGGGGAGGGGCTAATAGGGAGTATGTGTGAGAGAGAGAGAGAGAGAGAGAGAGAGAGAGAGAGAGAGAGAGAGAGAGAGAGAGAGAGAGAGAGAGAGAGAGAGAGAGAGAGAGTACACACAGTATGACAGAGGGGATGGTAGGGAGCAGTTCATCATTGTTGAGCAGAGAGTCTCCAAACGGGATGGATTTGCGGAAGATGTGAAAGACAGAGAGACAGAGACACACACAGAGAGAGAGAGAAGAGAGAGAGAGAGGAAGGGGAGAAAAGCATACGGGGAAGAGCTTCGTCTCTAACAAACAGGTGAGGAACTGTATTATTTTCTAATAACAGGTACAGTACACATACACATAGACTGATAGTGGGAGGGGGGGTGGGGGGGGGGG
>NC_139949.1:37052873-37117873 GCF_963454915.1 Gymnoscopelus microlampas | reverse complement strand
ATACAAGCTCATAGCACGGCACTTGGCTAGTCCAGGTAAAGCTACCTGTGAGAGGCCAATGTCATACACCTTATCCAACTACATGTTACTGTTTGTGTGTGTTTGTGTGCGTGTGCTTGTGCGTGCGTGCGTTTGGAGTCTATTTGGTATTCTGCGGCTGAACCCAATTCAGTTTTGGCAGTAACACATTAGGGACAGTTCCACATTTGGCAATCTGTTGCTGTAGAACACTTGGTGTGTGTGTGTGTGTGTGTGTGTGTGTGTGTGTGTGTGTGTGTGTGTGTGTGTGTGTGTGTGTGTGTGTGTGTGTGTGTGTGTGTGTGTGAGAGCGTGCGTGACTGCGTGTGTATGTGTGTGCATGTGCGTGTGTGCATGTGTAAACGTAAACGATAACTGTTATTTGCTCAATTTGAATTTGCACACAGCTTTTTCCACATTAATACGGCATGAGGAAATTCCCACAGTGACACGCACGCACGTACACACACACACACACACACACACACACACACACACACACACACACACACACACACACACACACACACACACACACACACACACACACACACACACACACACACACACACACACACACACACACACACACACACAGTTAATATGAAAACACACAGTTAATATGAAAATGTGTAAAATGTCATGACATTTTATCTCCCATGGGCCCCAATTCATAATTCATAACTTGAACTGCTAACACCAGATTGGACTTTTTAAAAAGAGCAAATGTCTCAATTATTCTCTTTGATGTGTGTGCGTGCGTGTGCGTGCATGTCTTCTGTGTCTCTTAAAGTAGATTGGCTGGAAAGTGAAAGTGAACATATCCTGTTGCCTGGATACAAAAAGCATAATTAAACACAATTATGAACCATTTCACCCTCTCAATGAGCAGGCTTCATTACACACATGTATCACCAACAATAACAACCCATACGGAAGGAGTAGGAGAGAGAGACAGAGAGGAGAGAGATGGACAGAGAGATTGAGAGAGAGATGGAGAGAGAGATGGAGAGGAGAGAGAGAGGGAGGTAGAGAGGAGAGAGAGATCCGTGGGATGGAGAGTGAAGGTGAAGATTATAAAATGGGGTCGAGCAAACATGACACATTGTGTGCAGGTAGTGGGCCTACAACATGATGCAGACCAAAAAACACAACAATTATATTTCCATATTACACAGTCAAATTTAAATTAGTTTCAGAACTTCTTGCCTGTTTGAGTGAACTTGATATTTGGTTTGTATAGTCATGTATTTTCCCACGCTCTGACAATATGTCTCTTCATTTCTATTGTTGACTTCCTTATTGTATTTTTACAACCATGTGTGTCTTTCATCTTTGTAATTTTGTATAATGTTTGAGGTAGAAGAAGAATTTCAATGATGTATCAGTTTTCTGAGGTGCTTGTGTCTTTAATAATGATGTCACCATATTGACCATCATCACAAGCTGTCACCTCTTGGTAATCACAGACTTTGCCCAGTGATTGGTTGGTCATGACTGTGGCAGTTCACCACCCTGCCGCTGATACTACATATAGCCTAATATAGTTCCTGTGTTATTTTCCCCAAACCTATAACAGGAATGCTACTGTATCACACATTAAAGTTAAAGTTTGAAAATGTTTGTACATAAGTAACTCTGTCAGACTGCTGTGTATAATGCCTTAAGAAGGTCATCAGTGACAAAAACGTTGCCTCTCTCTCAATAAATGTGCTCCTGTACCGTGCAATTTGGCAGTGTGCGGGCGTATTCGTTTATTATTCATATTACACAGTAAAATCCTGTGTTCATTTAACTAACAAACTGAACCAAATGGAAACACCGGTCCATTTGGTTCATTGACGCTCGTTGGCACTCGTTGTTACTCGCATCAAGGCAATTATATTGTGTTTCTGCATCAAGTAGAACTACACTAGCCTGACACTCAGCCTGAATTTTCATTTCGTTTCACTCCATTATTCAGTCTGAAAGCCCTCTTTCTCAGTGCAGCCGTTTTTTGAGATGGGGGCGTGGCCAAAGTGGGACTCTTTAGCGATTGATTCATACTGTAATAACCCGATCCCGATAGGCTCTATGCACAGCAGCCATATTGGAAAGAAATTGGGCCTCTTTTTACAGGTGTTACCAATGATACTAATGAAGGCTCTGTTCCATTCTGGTCAGGGTGCTGATATTGTGCATGTTGGCTACTATAAACACTCCATTTTGGTTCCCAAATGGCCCCTTATGGTGGGTGTAACTCTGAGAGTGTACAAATGGAACCAAATGGACCCGTGAGGGTCCATTTGGTTCCATTTGTACACTCTCAGAGTTATGGGGGTCCTTGAAAATAAGAGACCACTGTGCTACACTAAATGGAACAGAGCCTTAATACTATTATTGGTAACACCTGTGAAGGAAGTAAGGAAGGGGCCCAATTCATTCCCAATATGGCTGCTGTGCATAGAGCCTATTGGGCTGGGGCCGGCGGTTAGATTTTCAACCGAGAAAACCCCGCCTTTTACACCGTCACCAGACCCTGAATGCCAGCCATAGGCTTTCTTGGGGTTTAAATCCTCTTAGCTGACCTTGTATTGAACTGTGCTTTCCTGTGCTTTTTTTTTGCAAACTGAATTTTGAATAACCAAAGTATAAAATACGGATAAAGTGAATGGGCTGACGTCCAGATGACAACAATATATGACTGTTGTGAATTCAAATAGATAAATGTGATTGGGAATCATCTTTAAAATGAGAATCGATATCTTAATCGAGAATCTTTCTGAATCTAATCGTGACCCCAAGAATCGGAATCGGATCACGAGATAGCAGACGATTCACAGCCTATAGATGGCACTGTGTTCAGTACCTGTGTTAAAACCAGCAAAGATAGGCATTCAATCCGGGAACGCATCTACAAATGTCTTCTACATCCTAACAGTTTTCTGAAAGACTTACGTTGCTATATCAGTGGTTCTCAAACTATTTCATGTCAAGGACCCCCAAAATTATATCTATTTGACTGCTGACCCCCCCCCCCCCCCCCACATCTCAAAATGTTTTGATCCACCAGAAGCTAAGATTTGAATTACAAATGTTCGCAGATCTACAAGCTCATCTATGAGCTTGTAGATCTGCTATTTTTGAAAAGCCAAAGTATAAAATAATGGTTATAGCTAAAATCTAAAACGACACAACACAGATGCGCTCCCGCAGCAACCGTTGTGATATGGATGTTGTTGTACGAGTCAATACTGTAATTTAGAGACGATTTGTATGCACTGTGCGTCACGTGTAGTGCAGATAGTTGAATCATAGCATCGTGCCTCACTAATGGCTTGGCCGGCAAGGCGATTTATTCATTCATTTTTTGTTATATGACAGGGAGAGCTCACAATTACATTGACTTGATTGCACCAGAGTTAACGTTGCGGCTTATTTGCATCGGTAGTTCTGACAGATGCATTTATTGGATTTAAATATATCAGCCATTATTTGCCTTTTTTGGGGGACAGCAATAATGCAGCTTATGTGTCCTGATTTCTAAATAAGTAGGCCTACAATAAGCAATAAAACATTCAATATTTATCTAGTATTTTATTTTTTGTAATTGCTATTTACTATAATTTACCATAAACCATGTAAGCTACTTATGTAATAAGACATTAAATGTTCTTTTCATATATTGAAATTTTATATCATTGCTGTCAGGGCAGAAACCTCTTTGTAAGAGCCATTTGAGCCATACATATGATTGCTTGTTAATTGCTTGTTAATTGATGATGTCACTGCAGGGCTTGGTCAAGGCCAAGTTGCCTAGGTACTTAACAGGGCTGTAATCAGCAGCAGGTGTTACCAGTGGCAGAGGCAAACAGTTTTCGACTGTGTCAGTCTCATGAGAGCTGGAGGTCTGTGTGCGTTTGAGTTGGATTAATTGTATTTGTTTATTGTATGCTAAAGTGATTGGCACGAAGCGACTAAGAATAAATATAATTTGTTATGAACTTCAAGGACACTTGTGGACATCAGTTTATATGGAACACACGTCAGAACTCCCTCGGCAACCAGTATAGTGCCAAAAGTATAGGACTCTTGACACTACACTTAATAGTACACCCAAGTATAGGACTTGGGCGTTACACTCTTATCTCCATATTTTATGCATTTTTTTCATACAGGCCTACTGTATAGCCACTCCAGTCAAGATCCACACGATTCAATTTATTTTATCCATCAATAACTTTGTTAATCGTTATCTATTTGTTTGCTTATACCGTAAGCTAAATGTTAAACATTTTGCACTTGTTGACAAAAATATCGATCAAAGAAAATTGGTATTCAGTGGGCTAGGACTAAAAAAAGAACCTGGCATCAGTTGTGCTCTAATGTTGAATAATCAGCGTCCACAAATCAATAATGCCCTCTCTACCATGTCGGAGCAAAGAAAACAGAAAGTCAGTGAATATTAAGAAGGAAGCAGAGCTGGGTAGCCTACTTGAAAGCAGAGTTGAGGCAAGAGTGTCAAACGGTCAAACTCTCTTACTTTTAAAAGCTTACTTTTTATGTAACTTTTTTTTAATGAATAAAATGTAATTTTGTCCAATCTGTATGGTAGAGCAGTGTTTTTTCAACCCTTTTCATATCAAGGTGCATTATTTATTCGGCATTTGAGCCACGGACCACCGTTTCATGAGATTTAGACTCTCAGACCCAAAACTTAGAATATTTTGTTATCGTTGGATAAGATTTTGTCCACAATTCCATGCTGTATTGATGTTGGTACCATAGGAGAGATAACAGGCAAACGTTGATCAAAATAACAATTCTTCCACATTCTCCATTTGTGTAGACTTCTTGTAAATTAAGTAATGCTTTAACAATAATTTAACTCTTGAGAGTGCCAAATGAAACCAAATGGACCCATAAGTCCAATGTATTTTTTTTTAACCAGGCGCATACCACATATAGGCTGGTAATCCAGCTTGACAGCGTGTCGCAGGTTCGACTCCCGATCCCGACGGCCTTTGCTGCGTGTCATCCCCCCATCTCTCTCCCCATTTTCTGTCAGCCTACTTTCCTAAAATAAAAAAATAAAAGGCAGAAAAAGTCCAAAAACATAACTTTTTTAAAAAAAGTATAAAATCAGACTAACTATCTGTCTCCTATCATGGTTGGCCTGGTTTCCCCTGAAGGTAATAGCAGACTGTGTCAATTACACCAGAGCAGAATGCTCTTACACCATGTCCCCAGAGATAGATAGCAGACGTCTCAGACAGACGGACGGACGGAGAGACAGACAGACAGACAGACAGGGGGAGGGAATGAAAGGAGAAAATGACTGGAATGTCTGGGCAGACAGAGAGCTACAGTACGTGTCCAGCTCTTTTAAACCCTTATACCAAAATAAGATGTCCTTTCAAGACATTCCACAACAGATGGCTTGGACCATTACAGCAGTAGTTCTCAAACTTTTTTGTGTCTAACTAGTTTAACTATTTTCAAAAATAGCAGATCTACGACCTACCCCCCCCCCCCCCCCCCCCCCAAAGGACCCCACTTTGAGAACCAATGTTACACAGTATATTTTGAATCGTCTACATAGAAAGAGATGTTGTAAATTGAGTGACCAAAATAGACATTTGTCAAAATGTATTTCCATGATAAACATCTATATATTTATTTATGTAGCTGTAGATGTATCTAAAAAATGTAGGCTTATATGTATATTACACATACATGCATGCAAAACCTACTCTGTGCCCCATACCAAATTTACAGGCTAATGGGGGGGAAAGAAGATGTAGGCTACTGTATTACATCTTGCTCTACACTGTGCATATTATTTAAAGAATTGCTTTACATTTAATAGGAAAATAAAAAAGACATTGTTTCCCCAAGCAGAACATTCTAAAAAACAGCACATGTTTATGCACGTGTGTGTCTATGTGTGTGCGCGCGCGATCCCTTTTTCTACCCCTTGTTTTTCAGTAGCGGGGGGCGGGGGGCGGGGAGCGGGGGGCGCCCTAGTCCCTACGTCACATCCTAGACGGATAGCTCCGCCCACACTGGGCGAGCGCTGTCAGTGCAGCGGAAGTCGATGCGCAGACGGCTTTGTTGTTGAAGCCCGACTGACGCACGCTCATGAGAAACAGCAGAAATGAAATCTGGCGAAAACAGTTGCGTGCATTAAACTTTAAAGGAAACATGCAGTCTAAATATATAATAAATATCCATTTGCCTAATTCACCACTACTTTTGCGACTGTGTCTCAACGTGTTTTTACTGGTTAAATAAAGGTTAAGTAAAAAATAAAATTTGCGTTTGAAACTTAGTATTTCTCTAAATATTACACTTTCACGACAGCCTAAGTATAAACTGTTATATTAGATGAGTGAAACAGCTGTCTCACCACTACTTTTGCGACTGTGTCTCAACGTGGTTTTACTGGTTATATTAGATGAGTGAAACAGCTGTCTCACCACTACTTTTGCGACTGTGTCTCAACGTGGTTTTACTGGTTAAATTAAAAATAAGATTTGCGTTTGAAACTTAGAATTTCTCTAAATATTACACTTTCACGACAGCCTAAGTATAAACTGTTATATTAGATGAGTGAAACAGCTGTCGATACAGTCAATATAAGTAAAGCATTATATATGATGATAGGGGACATGATTTTGGGACATTTTGTTAATGTGCACAACACCTTTGTTTGCACTTTTTTGTAAAGAATGCGGTTCTATGAATTGGTCCATCATCATCAAGATGATCAAAAAAGCCACGCAAACAATGTGGTTCTATTAAGTGGGCCATATCATCACGATGATCAAAAAGCCATGCAAAGAATGTGGTTCTATGAATTGGTCCATCATCATCAAGATGATCAAAAAGCCACGCAAAGAATGCGGTTCTATTAAGTGGGCCATATCATTATCATCATTATTCCATTTACCTCACTAATGGTCAACAAAGGTCTATTTTGGGTTGATGGTCCACATAGCAAAGTGTTGATATTTAATTAGAAAGGCAGAGAATTTGTCATTGTGCTTCAATTCAAATGAGCTTTATTGGCATGAGAAAACAACATTGTTGAAAGAAATAGCAGCATGAGAAAACAACATTTTTGAAAGAAATAGCAGCAATCTTTTGCAGTCACTTTTGGGACAATTTGCAGCATTTTTTAAAAACAAATAGCAGCAATCTTTTGCAGTCACTTTTGGGACAATATGCAGCATTTTTTCCCTAAACTTAATAACAATAAGTTGTGCAGAGTGCAGACACAGAAGCCGTGTAGAATCACTCATCAGGGGGGGAGGGCTAGGTGTCTGGTCCCTGGCGAAACCTTATAGTGCAGTCACCAATTTGATCAATTTACAGTGTGTGTGTGGTAATTAAACAAGCTAAAATGTACAACATGCAACGTACAGATAGCAAACATGCAAGTGCAAACGTAATGTGCAAAAAAACATATCCAAACAAAATCAAGCGTATAAAAACTGTACAACATGCAACGTACAGATAGCAAACATGCAAGTGCAAACGTTAAGTGCAAAAAAACATATCCAAACAAAATCAAGCGTATAAAAACTGTACAACATGCAACGTACAGATAGCAAACATGCAAGTTCAAAGTGCAAGAATCACACAAAAGTAGAAAACTTGTGCCACAAATCACTGCAAACAAAGTGCAAACATTGTCCACACACACACAAATTGACCAAAAGACAGATATTTACTGTATAGTAAAACCAGGTCCAAACCCCTAACTGCTCCCCAACTCCAAGCGCTGTCTAATAGCACTCACTTGTTTGGATGTGAGCAATTTCTTTCCACAGAATCTGATAACTTGTGGTGCCCAGCCATCCTTGGTTTCTTCCTCAAACTATAGCCTGAGTGATCTGGATGTGGATCTTTTCGGCGGGTAGGCGTTCCTGGCTGACATTGAATGATTTTGCCTGATCGCCTCGCTGCTCGCCGGATCGCCCTTGCTCTCACGGCCGTGTTTGTGGTGTACCCAAAAAGGGTACACCGTGCCACTGATGGGTTACTTGCAGCTACAATCAGCTTGGTAAGTGTAGCTAAATCGTAATCGGTGAGCATGGGATTATCTGGTAAGGTGTTTCCCAGGGTGGTGATGGCGTTACGCAGGCCTTCCACAAGGATGCGACGGTCTGGTGCGTCTGTTAAAACAGGTACAACGTTACAGTAACAGTAGGATCTTACTATTCACACAATATCTGTGCTTAGAATTAAATGTACACAAAATAATAACGTTCTATTTATGCCTAAGTACACTGCAACGGCCAGTTAATATTGTAAATGTCATTAAGTATTTGTATATACAGCTAGTTATTATTCTTACCAGTTTCACATTCGGGAGTGGTGGTGGTGTTTTCTTCGCTTGCATGAGGAGTGGACGCAAGCGGAGTGGAATGGTCCTGGTGGCTTGCACTTGGAGCAGACGCGAGTGGGTAGGAATGGTCATGATGGCTTGCACTTGGAGCAGTTTGAGCTGCCTTCAGAGGCGTCAGAAACGTGTGGCGTACTGCACCTGCGGCACCTGAAACAGTGCATGTAATTGCATCTTTGTTAATTACTGTCATCTTGTAGCATGAGAATGACAAAGGCAATAAACTGCAGATATAAAACTAAGAGTATTTCAACAGGTGATAAATCCAAAACATACCCGCTGTTGTCAGTTTGAGCAGCTCTGCCTTCATTTCCGGTGTTACAGGCACGTAGTTGGCAGAAAAGACACCAAATGCCTTTACCACCGCAGCCTGGTGCTTGCATGGTGCACCTGTTTGCCCCACTGGACAGGTGCAAAACTCAGACTGCATGTCCACGGAGTAGGTCAGCCCTGAAGTTGTGCTGCTCTTGACCTCAAAACTTCTGCCATCAATCTAAAAGACATAAAAAAAAACAGAATATGAAATAAATTCCAAAAGTTATAAGCAGGAGAAAGGAGGCATTATAGGAAACAATAGATAAATAAATATATATATTCACCTGACGAATGTCAGAGGATTTCACGTTTCTGGCTTCAGAAAGGACCCGTGACTTTTGGACATATGCCGTCGCCCGCCCAAGAGCAACATCGGTCAAGCGGAGTAAAAATATAGACAATTGGAAATTGTCTTGTAGATCTGCTATTTTCAAATAGCCTAGGTATAAAATAGGGCTAAAGTGGTTAATTTATGTTTTATAATGTAATAACTGTAGTGGAGTAGTAAAAATATATTGTAGATCTGCTATTTTCAAATAGCCTAGGTATACAATAGGGCTAAAGTGGTTAATTTATGTTTCATAATGTAATAACTGTAGTGGAGTAGAAGTAAAAATATAGACAATTGGAAATTGTCTTGTAGATCTGCTATTTTCAAATAGCCTAGGTATAAAATA
This sequence comes from Gymnoscopelus microlampas, assembly GCF_963454915.1. Lineage (NCBI taxonomy): Eukaryota > Metazoa > Chordata > Actinopteri > Myctophiformes > Myctophidae > Gymnoscopelus > Gymnoscopelus microlampas. The sequence goes on along the minus strand of NC_139949.1, from coordinate 37,108,474 downwards.
GGGCTAAAGTGGTTAATTTATGTTTTATAATGTAATAACTGTAGTGGAGTAGTAAAAATATATTGTAGATCTGCTATTTTCAAATAGCCTAGGTATACAATAGGGCTAAAGTGGTTAATTTATGTTTTATAATGTAATAACTGTAGTGGAGTAGAAGTAAAAATATAGACAATTGTAAACTGTAATTGGAAAGTGAAAGTTCCTAAACATTGTACAGTACTTGAGTAAATGTAATTAGTTACTTTACACGTAGTATTAGTAATTATACTCTTATTCTACTCTACTTATTCTAAAGCACATAAAATGCTCATTTTTGCCACACAGAAAGGCCTCTAGAAACGGCGTGGCTTTTTGATCATATTATGATGATGGCCCACTTAATAGAACCGCATTCTTTGCATGGCTTTTTGATAATCTTGATGATGATGGCCCAATTCATAGAACCACATTCTTTGCGTGGCTTTTTGATCATCTTGATGATGATGGACCAATTCATAGAACCACATTCTTTGCATGGCTTTTTGATCATCGTGATGATATGGCCCACTTAATAGAACCACATTGTTTGCGTGGCTTTTTTGATCATCTTGATGATGATGGACCAATTCATAGAACCGCATTCTTTACAAAAAAGTGCAAACAAAGGTGTTGTGCACATTAACAAAATGTCCCAAAATCATGTCCCCTATCATCATATATAATGCTTTACTTATATTGACTGTATCGACAGCTGTTTCACTCATCTAATATAACAGTTTATACTTAGGCTGTCGTGAAAGTGTAATATTTAGAGAAATTCTAAGTTTCAAACGCAAATCTTATTTTTAATTTAACCAGTAAAACCACGTTGAGACACAGTCGCAAAAGTAGTGGTGAGACAGCTGTTTCACTCATCTAATATAACCAGTAAAACCACGTTGAGACACAGTCGCAAAAGTAGTGGTGAGACAGCTGTTTCACTCATCTAATATAACAGTTTATACTTAGGCTGTCGTGAAAGTGTAATATTTAGAGAAATACTAAGTTTCAAACGCAAATTTTATTTTTTACTTAACCTTTATTTAACCAGTAAAAACACGTTGAGACACAGTCGCAAAAGTAGTGGTGAATTAGGCAAATGGATATTTATTATATATTTAGACTGCATGTTTCCTTTAAAGTTTAATGCACGCAACTGTTTTCGCCAGATTTCATTTCTGCTGTTTCTCATGAGCGTGCGTCAGTCGGGCTTCAACAACAAAGCCGTCTGCGCATCGACTTCCGCTGCACTGACAGCGCTCGCCCAGTGTGGGCGGAGCTATCCGTCTAGGATGTGACGTAGGGACTAGGGCGCCCCCCGCTCCCCGCCCCCCGCCCCCCGCTACTGAAAAACAAGGGGTAGAAAAAGGGATCGCGGTCTTCATCATCATCATGGCCCAAATACACCTCACAGCCTGAGAGCTCGATCTTCTCTCATCTCTCACACCCATTAATATCTCTCTCTCTCTCTCTCTCTCCATCCATGTCTCTCTCTCCATCCACGTCTCTCTCTCTGTCTCTTTCTCTCCATCCATGTGTCTCTCTCTCCCTCTCTCTATCCATCTGTTACTCTCCCTCTTTTTGTCTCTCTCGCCACCTCTCTCTCTCCCTCCAGCCTTCTCTGTGCTATCTTTGCTTCTTTCTTGCATGCTTTCTGATCTCTCTCTCACACACACACACACACACACACTCTTTTCTCCAATCCTTCCTGTCCCACCCCTCCCCTCCCCTGTCTCTCAGCCACACACACACACACACACACACACACACACACACACACACACACACACACACACACACACACACACACACACACACACACACACACACACACACACACACACACACACACACACACACACACACACACAGGGATGGAGTGAAGGGAGTGGAGGGACCTTGAACTTCAGCAGTCAGTCGGTCAGGTCCTACATTACATTAACATTCTCTCACATTCTCTGGCACACTAATTAATCTCCGTCCATGTCATTATGTCGCCCGCCGTCTGATGCAGTCATAATAATACCAGCAGGTATCAGCAGCAGCAGAAGCAATAAAAACGTGTGCGTCAGCGAGTGGCGCGCTAGGTCTATACACGACCACGGCAATATCCTCCATTGTCTCAGTCAAAAGCGGATCAAAAGGGAAAATGATGAAGAGGCTTTTAACTCATTATGACCGGGAACGCATCTGTGTCATTTTACGATTTTTTTGGCTATTCAAAAATAGCAGATATACAAGCTCATAGCGCGGCACTCGGTGTGAGTGCCGCGAACAGATGCGTTCCCGGTCTTAATGGGTTAAAGTCATCAGATAAAAAAGCCTGTTATATTCATGGTCGTCTCGTCTAGCTCGCTCTCAGACACTATACAGCCTGAGGGGAGGGGGGGGGGATCTAAAAGACAAGCACTCCCCCTACTGTCCCCGGGACTGTCAAGGTCCCTTCACGTTTAATAACCACTTTCAACCCGTGTGTGCCAGACTTTGAGAGAGAAAATGAGGCCACATGAGCAATTGGCTATTTACACTTTTGGATCACCATATATACATCGGCTATTTGAAAATAGCCGATCTACAAGTTCACAACGCATCTTGACAAACACTTTGAAAATGTGGAATGTTTTTGAACCATGGTAACACAAATCTTGTACGAGGGGTCCCTGGCACAAAATATTTTTCGATGGGGGGGGTCCGCGTACAAATACATATTAATTGGGGGGTCCTTGATATGAAAACATTTGAGAACCACTGGTTTAAACAACATAAAAGCAACAAACCTATCTCCCACCTAAACAGCTAGAGATGGAAATCCATTCCTTTGTATATCTTCTAGATTGGATTATTGCAACTCCCTATTCACCGGTATTGACCAGTCCTCACTCAGGCGCCTGCAGCTGGTGAAAAACGTGGCTGTTCGCCTCCTTACTGGCACAAAAAAAACGTGAGCATATATTCAATTCAGAGGGCTTTATATAACTCCAGTCTTAGCTGCACTGCACTGGCTCTCTGTTTATAAATCTTTGCACGGGCTGGCCCCTTTACACTTGCCTGAACTTTTGGAGCCTTACACCGCACACAGAGCACTGAGGTCTGCCAACAAGTTGCTCTTGGAGGAAAACAAAACCAGGCTGAGGAGTAGGGGTGACCGCACCTTTGCTCCTGACCATGGACCCCCATCTCAAAAATATTTTGTGCCAGGGACCTCCAGAAGATTTGAGAACAGCTTTGGAACAGCCCGCCCTTCCATATTAGAAGTGCTAATTCTATTATTTTAAATCCCTTCTCAAGACACACTTTTTTGTATTAGCTTTTAATCACATTTAAGTCTATGTCTTGATATGATTGATGTGTGTGACGTGTGACTTTGTTGTTGTTGCACTTGCATAGCCTACTTTATTGTTGATGTTTTTGTTTCAAATTGTACAGCACTTTGGTCAATTACAATTGTAAATGTGCTCTATAAATACAGTTTGATTTGATTTTGATTTGAAATTAAGATTCCTCTGTGCCGTTCAATGATTGGGAATGTAAATAAATAATATCACATCAAGTATAGTCCTATACAATATACGGTACTGTACCTTGTTCGGTAGGCATCTGTGTGTGCCTTTGCCTATTTGATGCCTTTTAAAAAATTAAAAAAAAATTAAATAAGAACTGAACCTTTCCACCGTACGTTCCTCTCAAAGAACTCTATTCTAATCACACAGCCAGTGAATTCACAACCACAGCAAGAGATGGGACACTTAACGTTTAAAAGCAAGAGACGGGACACTTGACTTTTCAAAGCAAGAGACGGGACACTTAAAGGACAACTTTGTTTTTTTACAACCAAGGTTATATTTTAGCTTGTAATTAAAGTAAATAAAAGATGAGTGTTCTTTTTTTTCTATAGTTTTAGCAATTTTCGCGATATTTTTTACAGTGGGCGGGGGCATTCTGTCCGGTGGCTAAATGTGCCTTTTTTACACAATAAAAAAGGTCCTGTGGTCTTTGATGGCCAGATGTGAGTTATTGGGGGCTAGAAGAGCTACTGTAAATAATAATAAAGAAAACACCGGGTTATTGTGTAAAAAAAGACATATTTAGCCACCGGACAGAATGCCCCCGCCCACTGTAAAAAAGATCGCGAAAATTGCTAAACTATAGAAAGCAGTACATTTAAAATTTTTAACACTCATCTTTTATTTACTTTAATGACAATCTAAAACATAAACCTTGGTTGAAAAAAAAACAAAGTTGTCCTTTAACGTGTCAAAGCAAGAGATGGGACACTTACTACGTTTCATAGCAGAACTGAAATTATTTCCCTCGTTAACCACATAAAAACTATTCAACTTGCTGTTTTGACAGGTACTGCCGACTTCCTGGTTCTCAGTACACATACACATACACAGCGTCTCTCATTTACAACCTCAGCAAAACATGGCACAGTTAAGTGTCACAGCACTGCCTCCTTAAAGGACGACTTCACCCATTTTCAACATTTTCATCTTCATATAATCGGTCCTCACTAACGCTCATGATAAAATGGTACCATTTTTGTCTACCCCGGGCCGTCAGTTTCTAATAGCTTGGACTCCACATCGATGATGGGGAATCTCCTCTGAGACACAGACTGAGTAGACAAAAATGGAACCATAATTGAATTAGAAGTTTGCAGAAAAAAGCAAACGCAAGTATCGTTCAATACAAGGTCAGCTAATAGGAAAAAAAAAAAAACAAGAAAGCCATTGGCTTGTTTCCATTGTCCTTTGTACTCAATTCATGGTGACATTAAATGACAGATGTACACTACTATGCAGAACATCATAAAAACAGTTCAGAAATAAGAAAAACGAAAAATATGTACAGTAAACACCTGTAGGTGCTCTTTTAGGGCAGTTTTGAAGGAGAGTAGGGTTTTACACTCCTTCATGGCGTTTGGTAGGGCATTTCACATTGTGTGGCATAGCAGGAGAACAAATTTAACCCCTTGTTTGTGCCAAATCTGGGTTGGACGTGATCAGTGGAGCTACCTCTGGTGTTGTGATTGTGGACTTAGTGAGGAGTCGGACCAACCATATGAAGATTAGACTGAAAGAACGAGCCCAATCGATGGTCTCGAAGGGCGGATCCAAACCCAGCCGGCCGGATTCGTGCGGCGCTTCCTATTGCTTCACCAATCTATGTCCCTGCCTCCCCTCCTCCCCCCCCGGTCTGTGCACGGAGCACGCTGACGTCACCAAATTTAGAGCGACGCCCCTCTGCACTCTGGTTGGTTAGGAGTTAACAAGGTCCTAAGACCATCGTTCCTGCATCGTTCACCCAGACTTTTTTTCTTTTGTAACAAAAAAAAAAGCATGGGTTTCCGAGGCTATATGAAGATAGGTTGAAAATGGGTGAAGTCGTCCTTTAAGTTCCCCCATTCAGATTTGTGCTGCAGAACATGGCTTACCACGTTCCACTCAGGGGCAGACACTGTTATGTAGCTCTTTGTAGCTCTGATGATGGCCATCCATCCATCACATACCTGCCAAGTTGGCAGCTATGTGATCGTTTTCACAGCCTAATGTTGACAGTGCCAAAATTAGGCATGTGAAAAAGAGGGAGATATTCTGGGGGTATGGCCTTACCCTCAATAACTCTGCCCTGCACTACAGATTATTAGAATACATTACTTTTAATTGGTACAACATAATTGAATAAAAAACATAAAATGTACAACAAAGGGATAACATTTCACAAAATATATGTGCAAAGTCTGCAAACACTGTGAGAGAGAGACAGACAGATAAAGAGAGAGAGAGAGAGAGAGAGAGAGAGAGAGAGAGAGAGAGAGAGAGAGAGAGAGAGAGAGAGAGAGAGAGAGAGAGAGAGAGAGAGAGAAAGAGAGCATGGGTCTGTCTGAAACTGAGCAGAGTGGGCTTGTGTGAGCGCAATGACGAGTGAGATACATCAGAAAGGCTTGTTTGCACATGGATTGTGCTGCATTAAATCTGGATATCAATGGGGGAAATTACAAACCGGCAGCAGAGCAAAAGAAAGGGTTAAAAACATAGACTAGAATTGGGAGCGTTGGCAGGTATGCCATCATCAGTCATGAGTTTTGCTTGTTCAGCAGTGATTATTCACAGTCGCGTTGTGGTGCGCTTTCAAATGTTGGACGTGTTGCCAGCAGCATATCCGATTGCCAATTAACAATGCATGGCGCACTGCTTTCATCTTAGCCAGTTGTCTTTCTCCGTTGTCATCTCTCAGAGAAACAGATGTGTTCCCAAACACACAGGAGACCTTATGATAAACACTGGGTCTTCAAAATCTTCCTTCTCGGCTGACAACAAGACAGGCTTTATGGCTATAAAGCGTGCTGTCTGTGTAGCATCCACTGTGTAGTGTTTGCATAGTGCGCTCCCTTAATATGTTCAAGTAGGAACACAGATTTTAAGTTCTGCACGCAAAACTATTTTTTGTTTTGTTTTAATCCCATCTGTCTTTCCCCCCCCCCTCGTTTAATTCCTGTTTACATTTAGTGTAATTCCGGATGTGCTTCGTCACTATCGCCCATTTGGAATTTCCGACAGAATCGGCCACAGACGGGATTAAAACACTTATTTATTGAAAAATATGGATTATTACATTGCACTACTACGCCGTAGAGTGAGTTAACATTTGGGGCACGCGGGTAAGCACCTTATATTTTGCATTTCTACATGTTTGGAAAACTACTGGCTTTGGAGCTGACAATCCAGTGGGAAATGGGGGGATGGTCGCTACGAGTTCGTAGATTGAAAATGTCAGAATCGATAAAATACATCCACGAGAGTCGTAATCTACGGCTAGCACAAAGCCTATGTCTTTCTGGTACTTAAATGAACAATGAATTAACCACTTAAGACACTCTATATACCCTCTAGACCCGAGTTGGCTGTGTACTTGGTCTGCTCTTGTTTCCCTTCTACACCAAATCTCTTTGTCAGAAATAGCAGATCTACAAGCTTGTAGATCGGCTGTTTCTGGCGAATGTTCCACCCAGAATAGGAAACGCTCGGGTTCAAGTGGTTAACCCATTAAGACCTGGAACGCATCTGTGTCACTTTAGATTTCTTTGGCTATTCAAAAACAGCAGATATACAAGCTCATAGCTATGAGCTTGTAGATCTGCTATTTTTGAAAAATCTTGAAACTTTTTTTTTTTTTTTTAAATCAAAAAACTGTTAGGATTTAGAAAATTAATTATTTTTAATAATCGCCTCAGGTCTTAATGGGTCAATTACCAAATACCTTTGAACAATAACAGTGACGCTGATATAGCTCTGCAAGTCAGTCTGACTCACCTGTTCCTTCTCTCTCCTCCAGGCCTCCATCACCTGAAACACCCAGCCAGGACAGCACGATGTCGGGGATGATGATGGACAGCTCGCTGGCGGACGTCCTCCTCAACGGAACGGTCATCTCTTCTTCTACTCCTCCTCCGCCGGGGGCGGCGGACAACAACGGGACCTTCCTCCGCTTCTCCCCGACCTCCTCCTCCTCCTCCTCGGCCGAAGCCGAAGCCGCCGCCTCGTGGCCGGGGGGCAGGGGGGGGCCGCTGACCATGGGGAACGTCTACGTGTACGTGTGGGTCTTCCTGGGCATGCTGCTCTTCCTGCTCACGCTGCTGGTCATCTCGCTCCACCGGCTGAAGAACATCATCACGTCCTCCTCGTCCGTGCCGGACTGCAGCAGCACCGTCAGCGAGGGAGGGAGCTCCTCCTTCACCAACATGGAGATCTGCAGCATCTCCTCTCAGAGGTCCTCCATCTCGGCTCTGTCCACCTGAGGGAGGGAGGGGTGGGTGGAGGGGGTGAGGGGGGCATAATATAATAATAATAATAATAATAATAATAATGAATTTCATTTTTATGGCGCTTTTCTAAGTACTCAAACTTTAGCGCTTTACAATGGTTCATTCATTCATACATTGGGAGGTGAAGCGGCGAACAGTGGACGCCAGCGTCCTCACTTTTCCCACATTCACACACCAATGGTGGCAAGCTAACGCCGACCGACTCATTGGAGGCAATGTAGGGTTCAGTGTCTTGCCCAAGGACACTTCCACATGTGGACAGGAGGAGCCGGGATTCGAACCGCCGACTCACAGATCAATATAGCCTGGCTGGCATGGCCAGGCTAATATAGATATTAGTCTGGAATCTCTGTGTGAAACCTGCATTTCCAAGGAGCGAATTAAAAAAAATGCCTCTGGTAATAAACTCCACCCCATATTTGCATACTGGGCCCTGATTGGTCACCTCACTACTTCGGAGGGAGTGAAATCCAATGACAACTGAGCGGTGCCAGACCAAATCTTTCATTTTTTGTTTTTTGTTGCAATGGCAGAATCGTCTGGTTTCCAGGCTTGGCAAAATACAGATTCAGCTCGAATGGATATTGGATATGGACGTTCCAAAAGGATCCCCAAAATGATATGTACTAGTCCATACCCGTGGGGGGATATGCGCACATGATCTGGCAACCCGGGAGCCAGCGAACACAAAAACGCTAATAAACAGCTGACGGTTGGGGAAAGCGAAAAACGGGCTTCGCTGTTCCGTGCACATGGTAATGGTGAATGCCTGTGTGCAAATGCAGAACAATTGCTCCAGCCACTGGGAAGAAGAGATTTGGGCTCACCACCCTCACAGAGATTTGTCAAACTATAGGAGGATTTGGCCGCGGACCCCACATCGGAAAATGTGTTTGTGCCAGCAGGGACCCCCCGGAAGAGAAGATTTTGTCACTTTCAAGATTTTTCAAAAATAGCAGATGTACAAGCTCGCAGCTCGGCACGAAGTGAGGCGCTGTGAGCTTGTATATCTGCTGTTTTTGAGAACCACTGTTCCAGAATAGAGACGCACGCATGGATATTGGATAATGGTCGTGCAGGTTACATGGGCCTCCATGGAATCTTGGGCCCATCATCATGGCAACGTATCACACTGGACCCCCACTATTTATTAAACCAGTGATTATCAAACTTTTTTTTAAATTTCAAGTACCCCCAGTTTACTATGCATTATTAGGCCATAGATCCCCCATAACTCTGAGAGTGTATATGAATGGAACCAAATGGACTCGTAACCGATCATTTAACCTGGCTGGGGGAGGACCCCCTGGAACACCCCCTCAAGGACCCCTGGAGCCCACTTTGAGAACCATGAACAATACAATAAAATGTATGAACCCATTATACTGTATATACATTGTTCAGACTGTGGCCTAAATCTGATTCTCAATCCAGATTGGAGTCGGATTGTTTTTTATGCGGTCTGAACTGAAGGCTGAGGAATGTGATTCTAATCTGATTTGGATAAATGGGATTCCATGTGGTTTGCTGCTGTTCAGACTGGATGAAAACAATGCGACTCCAATCTGGATTCAGGGCCTTGGAGTGTTTTTACATGATTTCACCCTTAACCCATTCAATCCGGAACACATCTGTGTCATTTTAGATTTGAGCTATGACCATTATTTCATACTTTGGCTGTTCAAAAATCTTGAACATTTGTGCAAATCTTTGAATACATATATTTTTTGAAACTTGTATATCGGATATTGGATTTTTAACTCAAATCTTTGCTTCTGGGGGGGTCCCTGGAACAACATATTTTGATGGGGGTCGGCGGCCAAATACATATCATTTTGGGTGGTCCTTGACATGAAAAAGTTTGAGAGCCACTGACATCATAGTAACATAACTTTTTCAGACAACTGTTAGGATTTAGAACATTTTTTTAGCAGATCTATAAACTCGAATGAGCTTGTAGATCTGCTATTTTTGAATAGCCAAAGAAAACTTAAAATGACACATGATGCGTTCCCGGTCTTAATGGATCAATAGACCCTTTACACAACAGTCATTTAATTTTGACAGGTAAGCTGACCTGATTCCTGAAGGTAATACCACTATGTGTGTGGGTGTGTTTCATGTATGTGCTGCTACGTGACGAGTAGCTAACGTAAAGGCAAAGCTGCCCAAGTGGCTTCTTGCCTGCCCCTGAAAGACTGACCGAAGGCGGGAAAAAAACGAAAGATGCGATTATTATCACATCTGAAATCTGAATCAATTTAACATTTAGCCTAACTGGAACTATATCCTCCGGGTCTCTACAATGACTATGTACTATGTGAATCATGTGACAACGATCCCATTTTAGGACTTCCGTTGTCGCCATGCAGTCTATTTACATCCTCCTCGTCCGGATGCAACACTGTAACACTTAAATGAAACAACGCACACAGTTAATGTCATTACCGTTAGCTGTGAAAAGGGTCTTTGACTGTGTGTGTGTGTGTGTGTGTGTGTGTGTGGGGCGAGGGCACTTTCAGTACATGCTGTACAGTATGGTATATGTACAGAGAAGACATACACACACCCACACACACACACAGCTGCACTCAAGTACATAATGACCTGTGACCACATACTTAAACGTTCTCTCTCACATGTTCTCTCTCAGTCACACACACACACACACACACGTTTGTATTACTATACCAGTGAGGACATTGACATTTTAGGACAGCAGTTTTTAACATTTTTACTATTTACCGTAACACAGCATATATAAATGGTAAATGGTGCATTAATATACAGCAGCGCCTTTATCCAAGGCGCTTTACAATGATTGTGCATTACATTCACACACCGATGGCGGAGGAAACCATGCAAGGCACCAGGTTCAGCCTATTGCTCAAGGACACTTTGGCACTAACTTTGGGGGAGCCCGGGATCGAACCTAAGTGGCTGCCGGGGCCAACAGCATCCACCAACACATCATTTGAAATGACTTTAACGCCTTTCCCATGAAGATGGACGTTGCCAAGTGTGAAGAGGAGGGATTGGTTGATGGGTGGACATTGGACAAGGACATTGAGCAAACACTGAACAAAAAACTACTCTGAGATTAGTCTTAATGAAATAAGACAAAATGGGTCCTCAGAACTTCTCCAACCCAGGAGTACGCTGAACAATTGATTATATCATAATATTTTGTGTTCGTTTTTTTTGTGAAATAGATGACCAGAACTCTGCCATCTGATTCATGTGACGCTTTATACAGAGTCTTCACTTACTGTGTGCATCTGTAGAATCAAAATTCCCAATTATTGATTGATTAAAGACCAATGCTTTGTACATAAGTGCACACTGGTTTCTCAAGTTGTTCAGTTCAGCATCTGGGGAAATCATCACTTTTATCTTTTTAGAAAAAAACAGTAAAATACACTGACAAGCATATACAACATCATTGTATTACAGTAAAAATCACCCTGTCGTGTTCTGCATCTCTCCAATCTGAGATATGGCTGATTGATATGTCCCTTTTTTTTTTACCAGCTCTTACATTTTTATCCCACGATTTTGTAACCCATTTTTCACCCAGTGCCAATTGCCTATAAGCTTGTAATCCTGGGCACTACTCTCCCTCTGCCAGCCTAGGGAGAGCCACAAACTGAGCTCATGCTTCCTTCAATGCATGAGGAGTGAGCAGGCCGCTTCTTATCACCTGACAGGGGGGAGTGTCCCCGGTAGGACGTAGAGCGTGGAAGGAACACACGTTATTCCAACCAATTCCTTGACATGTTCCAGAACATGACATTTTCTTGTCACAAAAGATATTCATTTCTTTGGGGGCCTAGTAATCATTCCCACCAATTTTGTGAAAATCAACCCATTCGTTTCTCAAGTTCTTTTGTTCACACACAAAGAGAGGGAGAGAGGGTAGGAGAGAGAGAGAAAGAGAGAGAGAGAGAGAGAGAGAGAGAGAGAGAGGGTAGGAGCAAGAGAGAGAGAGAGAGAGAGAGAGAGGGAGAGAGATAACCTGTCTTAACCAGAGCCTTTTATTAGAGAGTTCCGCCGAGCTCACAACTCGACGTGCTGCGTCGCATTGTGCGCTTGTCAATCGGCTATTTTCAAGCGAAAGCTTTCCCCACAATTACAGAGAACAGAAAAGACAGTATTGAGCCCTTAGGGACTCCGGTTACCCATAAGGGGTTTAAGTGGTTAAATCTAGGAGGAAAGATGCTGGGAGGGTGTTGAGGAATACAATGTTTGTGTACGCTTTTGTCCAGGGGAAAATAAATGTGTTAGAAATGACAAACTTGACAGTCTGTACTGACATACAGTGGTGGAAAAAAAACTCACATGTTTTAAAAGTATCAATACGCAAAGTAGAAATACTCTGTTACAAGTAAAAGTCCGGTAATCAAAATTCACTAGTAAAAGTACAAAAGTATTGGCATCAAAATGTACTTAAAGTAGAAAGTACTTGTTAGGCAGAATGTCCAATTTCACACGTTTTCAAATGTATAAAAACCTTTTGAAAATAGCAGATCTACAAGCTCACAATGTGACGCATTGTGAGCTTGTAGATCTGCTATTTTAAAATGGCCGAAATGTTTATAGGGCTGAAGTGGGTAATATATGTTTTGTAATAATAATACAAATCTACAAAGTAACTAACAACTAAAGTTTTCAAATAATTGTAGTGGAGTAAAAGTACAATATTTGCCTCTGAGACGTAGTGGAGTAGAAGTAAAAGTATTGTACTGTAAAATTGTACTTAAGTACAGTACTTGAGTAAGTGTACTTAGTTACTTTACACCACTACTGACATACATGCAGACAGTACTACTGACATGCATGCAGCCCTCTCTCTCTACAGCTACAGACAGGTCAGGTTAGAAATGGCACCGACTACAAGATGCGATGCATATCTCCTTTTGATTGATGGGTCGACCAGCGTATCGGATTGCCCTTCCTCCCTGCCTGTCAGCTTATACTCTACATCAGACTAAAGTCTCCATAGCGACCCGACCGTGACCGAGCCCCGCGGCAGGGCAGCCAGCCGCCAGCCCGGCACGCTCCAATCTCTGCACCCTCAGCTTCAGCCAACTGTTACTCCTGCTCAAAAACACTGAGGCTTTCTTATTTATAGTTTTTTGGTTTCTTTTTTTGTCTCAAAAACAAAAATCCATCACTCCTTTGAAAACTCCATTCAATCCGGGAAAGCATCTGTGTCATTTTTTACATGTAAACCATTGGTTCTCAAACTTTTTCATGCCAAGGACCCCCAAATTGATATATATTTGGCCACGGACCGCCATCTGAAACATTTTTTGATATTTTTCAAAACAATTCAAAAATAGCAGATCTGCAAGCTCACAGCGAGTCACGAAGTGGCACGCTGTGAGCTTGTAGATCTGCTATTTTTGAATAGCCAACATATAAATCTATAAAGTGGTTAAAATGATTGTGATGCTATATTATACTACTTTTCTCAGGGGACCCCTGGAACCCCCTCAAGGACCCCTGGGGGTCCCCGGACCCCACGTAGAGAACCAATGATGTAAACTACATACAGTATGTTAGTTGCTGTCGGGCAGAAACCTCTCCACATTTCGACTTTGTGGTTTTTCGTAAATGAATGCCCTGCTTGATCATACCGTCACACAAAAGCATCAAAAGCAGCAGATATAAAAGCTCGAAATGTGTCGCGAAGAGACGCGTTTTGAGCTTGTAGATCTGCTACTTTTGCCATTTTTGAATTCTAATCCTGAACAGTAACAGTTTTGGACATATGAGGTTTCCACCCGACAGAGACAACATATAATATGAGTTTATCAGAAAACTGTTAGGATTTAGAAGGTGTTTTTTAGAAACGGCCTCAGGTCTAAATGGTCTAACTTAACTTTATCTTTTTACTTTTTCCTCGAGGAAGTGTGTTATTCATAGACTTATGTTTGGTTTTCTTGGCCGGCTGTACTGCAGGTGTCTAGTTGGTTATCAGGTATGGTGCTGCTGAAGTAGTAGTTAATTAGACACAGTATACTGTAGGGGAACTTCCACGAACAGACCACTGCCTGCCTGATAACAAATGATTATTTGTGAGTGTCCCAGGGTGAGAGAGGCAGGGAGTTGTAGAACTCTGGATTTTAGCTAGCAGTTTGTTCCTAGCCTAATAGCCAAGCAGGGTCGGTCCTAAGGAGCCTATGCAGACCCAGCTAGAGCACTTTGACGTTTTTGCCAGCCCTAAGAGGTCCCTTTTCCATCAGTAGGTGACGTGAAGGACAAGTTTTCCTTTGTCTGACAATAGTAGAAGTAAGCCTTGCCGAGCTGCCGAGCCATGTGGCCCATAGGGACAGAAGCCTATCTCCTGTTTCTGTAGCGTGTGAGGCAGCTTGATGATGTACAAGTACATCCCCTGGACATGGCGCTAGTATGTCGCAGGGACTTACCCTCCAATCCAACCCTTGATGCTGAGTGCCAAGCAGGGAGGCATTTGGTCCCATTTTTATAGTCTTTGGTATGACCGGTGATCACAAACCCCGACTTCTAGGGCTGTCACAAATTGTACCTGACGATTAATTGTCATTGAACTAATTTGAATTAACAATTTAATTACGTTTCTGTCATTGAACGTTGGAGTATATTAATACAAATTACATTTCGGTTTGGCTTTTAGGATTTGAAGTTGCACAGGTGCAGATATGACAAATGACCTAAATATATACAAAGAAAAGACTTAAATATTTAATTTAAAAAAAACATATAGTGGAAATAGATCACAATGTGACGCGTTGTGAGCTTGTAGATCTGCTATTTCCACAATTCAAACCAAAGTGATTGAATTGATTTTGATGCTATATTAACACATTTTGATTGGGAATCCCCCCCCCGAACCCCCCGAACCCCCTTAATGACCCCTGGGGGTCCCCGGAACCCCAATGTGAGAACCACATGAAACCTTTTCTCACTCACCTGATAAAACGCATCATCTGCTGTGCTGCTTGTTTTCAACCAAAGACGTCAAGCATCGTCCTTTGTCTGTCTTTCTGCACCTGCTGCAGGGAATGCGTCATGTTTGGTGGAAACCAGAGCATCTCTCTGTTGGAGTGGAGACATTAGGGACATTATGCTGTGGTGTAAAGTAACTAATTACATTTACTCAAGTACTGTTACCTAAGTGCAATTTTGAGGTATTCTTTACTGGAGTATTTCCAATTTTCTGGACTTTTACCTCTACTCCATTACATCTCAGAGGCAAATATTGTACTTTTTACTCCACTTGAAAACTTTAGTTTAAAGTTACTTTGTAGATGTTGGCCACATTTCATTTCGGCCATTTGAAAATGATGCGACGCATTGTGAGCTTGTAAATCGGCTATTTTCAAAAGATTTTTATATATTTTCTAGATTTGAAAACTTGTGAAATGGGACATTCTGCATAATTAGTACTTTCTACTTTTGGTACTTTAGGTCCTAAAGAAGTAAAGGCAATGATATACTGTATGCCTTTAGTAAAGGCAATGATGTAACATATTCAGGAAAACAACCACACCAACAACATAACAAAACAAAACAACTACAACAACCACATCAATCAAACAATATCAAATAGACCAATTATTTGTTTACTAGCATTGAGACTGGACGCGCAACCTGTTGTTTCCAGCGCACCCCAACCCCCTCTTGTGTGTTGGTAGTGAGGCGCGTCCAAGCGACACCTGATAGAATGGGTTTCATTGCACGCATACTGGTTGCATGCATACTGGTTCTTATCATGACGTCGTCTGTAAAGGGGTCTAAATGGCAAAAAAGTTAACAAACAAGAGAAACTATCTATCTTCAGTGCTGTCATTAACCTAATACATAATGGTTTTCAACCTTTTTTTTCCACTGGGGACCCCCTAGTATTTGTTTATGTTTTACCTGTAAACTCTGCTGCTCACTGTTCACTTCCTGAAGAGGTCCACAGCCTACACCAATCAGCAAGTTGTTTTGCTCTGTGACGTCATTGCGCGATTGCGCGATGATGTAATTACATAATATATCCTAATATCACAAAACTATTCATTAATTAAATATATAATGAGGTAACTCAAATATATAGATATGCCCCTAATGCGAGTCAAATTATAATGCACAATGTGTTGTTATTGAGTTGTCAGAGAAATACTTTTAGAGAGAAAATATGTGCATTTTATAGGTTTTTTTAAAAAGACAATCTTCCAAAGTTTGCCAAATTGATATAAAAGATTAGTTTGACTTGCCATAATTATGTGCTGCTTGAAAATAAGTTGCTACGAGTTGTAACAAGTTGTTAAATCTAGCAACAAAGTGCTAGTAATTAAGTACTGTAATTAAGTACAATGTTGAAGTATTTTTTACTTTACTGGCCCTATATAGACCAATTATTTGTTTACTAACATTGAGACTGGATGCACAGGTGATTGTTTCACGCAATCAATTCTCAACCTGATGTTTTGGGGTGCGCTGGTTTCAGCACACCCCAACCCCCTCTTGTGTGTTGGCTCAGTGAGGTGCGTCCTAGCGAGACCTGATAGAATCAGAATGGGTTTCATTGCACGCATACTGGTTGCACGCATACTGGTTCTTAGCAGTGTGACGTCGTCTGTTAAGGGGTCTATACATTTGAAAATAGCCGATCTACAAGCAGCTCACAATGCTTTGTGATGCAAGAAAACTCAAAAATAATTAAGAGATCAAAGTGTACCCTACATTTCTTTGAGCAGTACATTTGAAAACTTTTTTTTAAACTTGTAAACAGCGTGTTTCTCTACAATGGCAGTATTGATACATTTACTCAAGTAAAAAAAAGAGTACCTTCTCCACCACACTGGTTTAAAAAAATCTGTCAACAAAGTGCTAAATTGGCAACAAGTGTGTGAACGTTTATATAAGGTCTCAATAGTCCAATCACAGCGTCTCTTACAGACAGGTCTATGTAAGACAGCCTGCGGTTGGACAGTGCGCCACAGGTGCGGTAATTTCAAAGTGATCAGTGAACGGCTGAGAAGGAGAGGCAGCGCTAACAGCTGATCAGTGAACAGCTTATAATGACAGGGCAGGGCTATCAGCTGATCAGTGAACACATGCAGTCTGTCTGATCAGGAGGAGCTTTAAATTGTGTCACTAGATCATCAGTCACCGCACAGACAGAGGTTATCATCAGATCGGGACGAGGTTCCAATTCCAACGGATCCAACGCGCAACCTTACATGGTAAAACTGATGAGTTAAAAAGAGCGTTATTTTGGGCACGTTAACGTTCATTTAAACTTTAAACGGGGTATCATTAACGAAGCGTGGCACGACGAGGAACCGCATCAACTTTGTTGCAGGATCTGATCTTCTGTTCTCTTCGGTGAGTTTATGAATCATTTTAATCTAAAACGGTCGTTTTTGCATGTTGGATTTTTTTCGCACTGAATATAGCTCTGGGGGCCAGTTGCACCACCTCACACTAAGTCCAAACTTACCCTAGTTATAGCGTAAACATATTCAATCCAGGAAAGTGTCTCTGTAATTTTAGATGTCTTTGGCTATTCAAAAATAGCATATATACAATCTCATAGCGGGACACCGAGTGCCACGCTATGAGCTTGTAGATCACCTCACGTCTAAAATGCATTTTGGACAGAAAAGAGACTATTAACTTTTTTGCTCCACCGCGCTCCCTACAGTTCTAATCAATGGAAAGATTCCATTGATCAGATCTGTAGGGGACGCAGTGGAGTATAAACTAGAACTTTTTTTTCCTTCCGGTGAAATAGTATTTTTCTGTCAATAAGTGTACTTTAGACGTGAGGTGGGGGACTCTTGAGTGTTCCCACTAAGGAAAGTAGGCTTTCAGCATCTTAAAACCGTCTTTGTTTTGGTGAGTTGCGAAAGTGTGTATTTTTTTTACTACATACTAGAGGCTGTGCTACCGGGGGTGTGCGGGCAACGGCTCTTAACTCTATGGACCAGAGCTACACTGAACACACACAGGGCTGCAATGGATATGAGCCCTTTAATAAATAGGGCTTTTTATTGTGTTATCCTTTTAGCACCTTTTTTCTAAATTCGCACCACTATACTTTTTTTGTAAACTGTTAAATGTATTAATTCAATGTAGAAATGATCTCCTTACAAGTAAAAGTACTCATTATGCAAAATGTCCCATTCCACAAGTTTTCAAATGTATGAAAATCTACAAGCTCAATGTGAGGCATTGTGTGCTTGTAGATCTGCTTATCTTTTAAATGGGTTGAAGTGGTTAATTTGTAATGATGATCAAAATCTACTGAGTAACTAAAGTTTTCGTAAAAGCATAATATTTGCCTCTGAGATGTAGTGGAGTAAAAGTACTGAGAATTGGAAATACTCAAAGTAAAAATACCTCAATTGTGCAGTACTTCAGTAAATGTACGTTTGCCTTGTAGATCTGGTCTTGTCAGCCAGCAACATGGAAAGGGTGGTTGAAGCATTGGTCACAGGATAGGTGGGCACTAGGGATATCTGGGCAATGTAAAATTGGCTATTTTGTCCAAAATAAGGGGAGGGTCCATGGCCAAATGCATATCAATTTGGGTGTCATGACTTGAAAAAGTTTGAGAACCACTGGATTAGTCGACATCTTTCAGACCTCATCAGTGACAGCCTGGATCTCTGATTTGTAAAGGAAAAGTAGGCAAGGCATGTGTAACTAATTGCTTACTGTTCATTTCTCCAGGTAATACTGCTTGAGGATGATGAACTCCATCAGGCCTAATGTCCGGCTTGGCCTCCGCTCCTACAAAGAGAATTCTCTAGTCTCCAACAAACATGACGCAACCCTTCAGGTGCAGAAACTCCAACAAAGGACAGTGCTTGGCGTCTTGGCTGAGAACACACAGCACAGCAGAATTGTCAGTGAGGTGAGAAAGGAAGCCATCAAGAAAAGTGCATTATTCGCAGTGGTGGAAAAAGTACTAAACATTTTTACTTCAGTAAAGGTATCAATACTGCAGTGTAGAAATGCTTTTACTAGATGAAAGTTTATTTGACTTACCAAAAGTACTCATTGTGCAGACTGTCCCAGTTCACAAGTTCATAAATGTATACAAATCTTTTGAAAATGGCAGATCTACAAGCTCACAATGCAAAGCGTTGTGAGCTTGTAGATCGTCTATTTTCAAATGGCCTATGTATATGGTTGAAGTGGTACTGGGATGTTTTGTGATAATGATCTAAATCTGCAACGTAACTAAAGCTGTCAAATAATAATAGTGGAGTAAAAGTACAATATTTGCCTTGGGAAATACTCCAGTAAAGTATAAATTCCTCAAGTGTGTTTAAGTACAATACTTGAGTAGATGTGCCTAGTTACTGTACACCACTGATTATTCGGTTATGTCCTTTTTAACAGTCTATTTCGATAAAGGGAGGGCGGCTTCCTGATCATGGCTCCTGCTCAGACAGCTCCACGTCCACCTTGACTAACCAGATCTCCAGCTCTGCCTGTGATGTTCAAACTGATGATCGGGGTAGGCTATTAGACCTTTCTATGTAGCCACTGTTATATATGCACATGGCAGCAAAATACTAATTAAAATCTACAAGCAATGAGAGCTAAAGATAAAATGGAAGCTGGTAAAGGCATCTCCAGGCTGAAAGCTTAACATTACTGTTGCAGCCTCTGAACAACAGGGAGGCATTTCTTTGGACTGCGGTCCTGCCAGCTTAGCGTTGCTTGGTTATCATGCTCAACTTGATTTATCTAATAACTAAATTTGTCTTCCAGTTTTTGATGACATGGAGGCCAGTGGGACTCCATGTCAAGATGAAGCTATGCAACAACACAACGATTTCAGACTCTTCCTCGATCTGAGCACAAGTGAGACTGACAAACTTGACTTGAAGCATTTTTTAAAAGATATTTTTAATGCTATTCATCTGGTTAATAATTGCTCTTTTAACTTGTAGATGCAGATGAGTCTATGAATTCCCAACCAGATGACTCCCTGCATTCACATGATGTGTTTTGTGTGTCCGAGTACACGGAGGAGATTCACCACTATTTGCGGCAGAGAGAAGTACAAAACTTAACCAGCTTCTCACTATTTTTTTTTTTGGTCCAGTCTTGTTTAATATCCCAGACTCTCTACTGTGGCAAGTCTGGAAACTACATGGATTAACAATAGCCTTGCAGACGCATTTGAGAACTTGTAGATGGGCTATTTTCGGTTAATGTTTTAAGATTGAAGTGGTCAAACTAGCAATATCTTCTGAAGCATCTTCCAGAACCCTAATGGCTTGGCAATTTCATAAAGGCAAAGGTTAAAGCCTCAAGCTGTAATTTCTTCACCTGGTTGGCACTATGTAAAACAGAAGGAACAAGATTACTAAACCAACATTTTATGTATTGGTGGGGGGGGGGGGGGGGGTGCTCCTTTCCCAATCTCACATTAAGACACAATTTTCCATTTATTTTGCTTTAATCCATGCAACTGCTTTTTCTTTTCTTCCAGCTCAAGTGCAGGCCGAAGGTAGGCTACATGCAGCATCATCCAGAGCTCACCAGCAACATGCGGATGGTTCTGGTGGACTGGCTGGTGGAGGTCAGCGTGGAGTACAAGCTGTGTGACGAGACCCTGCATCTGGCCATCTGCTACCTGGACCGCTTCCTGTCCCTCACCAAGTGTGTGAAGCGAAGCGAGCTGCAGCTAGTCGGCACAGCTGCCCTAATGATTGCTGCGTAAGTCTTGTGTCACTTTAACCACTTAAAACCCTCTAGACCAGCAGTCTTCAACAGGGGGTCCTGACAGGGTTACTGACAGGGGGTCACCAAATCATTGTGCGACAGAAACTTGTTTTTTAACATTAACCACTTGAACCCTAGCATCCCTATTCCGAGGAGAACTTTTAGCTGAAAATGGCCAAGCTTACAACACCACGCAGTGCAAGCCGCTGAGAGGTTTGGTATAGGGGGAAAGGATCCAACGGTCATGTTAAGTATTGACTGTTTAGGTGGTTAGATGTAATTAATTTACACAACACTGATAATATGAAGCCATCTATATGAAAAGTTTACTCTGCAACACCTGGAAAAACTTTGAAGACCCTTGCTCTAGACTTTGTAAACTGGACCCGAGTGGCTCTGTACTAGGGCCGCTTCTTTCCATCTACACTAGATCTCTTCACCAAAAATAGCCGCTCTACAAGCCCACAAATCACAATGCATTGTAGATAATCAATTTTACTGTTGTACATTGCAGTGGGGCATTCATTTGTCCTGAAAAGTCATATTTGTCAGCAACATACAGGCAACAATTCCTTGCTAATGGACAGAAGATATAAAATTTAGCTGTATTCTGTTTTTTTTAAACATCACTTTGATGGGAAGAGGCTGCTGTTAAAAATATGTAATTATCTCTCTAGGAAATACGAGGAGATCTACCCACCTGAGCTGAAAGAGTTTGTGTACATCACAGACGACACTTACAGCAGGGCACGACTGATGAAGATCGAGATCATCTTCATCAAGGTGTTGACCTTCCAGTTGTCTACGCCCACCGTCCACTACTTCCTGAAGCAGTACATGACCGTTCAGTCTGTCTGCTCCCAGACGGAGAGCCTGGCCCTGGTAAGCAAAGCCAAAGCTATTCACATGGATTTAACACATTTAGACCTGAGACGGATTCTAATGTCTTCTAGATCCTAACGTTTTTCTGAAAAACTATTGTTGCTATATCAGTGGTGCTCTGCGCAAACGTTTTTATGTCAAGGACCACCCAAAATTTTATGCATTTGGCGCCACGGACCCAATCTCAGAATATTTCGTTCCAGGGACCCCCAGAAGCAAAGATTTGAGTTAAAAATGTTTCAAAAGATTTTCACAATGTGTTAAAAAATACCCGGTCTACAAGCTCGTAACGTGGCACTCGTTGCTGCACTATGAGCTTGTATATCTGCTATCTTTGAATAGCCAAAGAAATCAAAATTTACACTGAGCCTAAAAGTCAAACAAATGCAATTTTATTTTTGTAAAAAATTCCCATGGCAAAACGTAATTTTATTTCAATTTGCAACAGTTGTTAAGTAAAATGTGATGTGCCTACATGTGACCTTTTGCCGCTTGCTGTTGACCTTGCAGTATGTGTCGGACCTGAGCCTGTTGGAAGTGGATCCCTTCATCCAGTATGTCCCATCTGTAGTGGCGGCTGCAGCCTACTGCCTGGCCAACTACACCGTCAGCGCGTGTCTATGGGTATGTATTCTCTTCAAAGCTCTTTTGGTTCACATGGTGCAGTAGTACAGTGGGGTCCAGTCGTGTTGAGCAGTGGTGCCTTAGCATTTTAATTTGAGGCCCAAAAGATAAATTTGACTTCTGCCCTTGACCCAAACTAGTGAAAAAAGAGCCACGGGCTCTCACACTCGTTGTGAGCTTTTAGACCTGCTATTTTCACTAAGTTTATTTTTACCGGTATTTATGGATTTTCTTTAGATTTCTTTTTGGAAATCTTGTGACTTTTTTTTTTTTTGGTAGGAACCAAAAAGGGATACAAATTATGTAGAGGCCCCCTTAAGTCCTAATTAATGAAATTGAATAAAATCTGCAAGCTTTAATGACTGACCATCAGTACTTTTATTTAATGACCGTTTTCGACATGCTCAAAATGGAGTCCCCAAGTTGAAAGTGAGTGCTGCACACAGGTACATGAATGATGGTACTTTTCTTTCGTTTTTAGCCCGTCTCATTGGAAGCCTTAACCGGTTACACCTTGGCTCAGTTGGCACCCTGCCTAGAAGAGCTCCACAAACTTTACAGAACTGCAAAGAAGCTCCCTCAGAGGTCGATCAGGGGAAAGTACAACAGTTCAAAGTAAGTGACGCTTTCATTCCAACAGTACACTCTACATACCAATTTGAAACAAGCTAATGCCTGCTCTTTGAAAACTTTTTGCTGCATGAATGTAAAATCTGCTTGGCTGTGTCAGAATGGTTTCCTCCACTCAAGGCTATTCTTTTCTCTACAGGTATGACTATGTCTCACAGATGAGTGCACCTGCTGTCATCCACATGCCATAACGGCCCCCCCTCGGACCTCCTTATGCTAGAAGTGTTTTTCTTTTTGTTCTTTTACTGAATGGGAACATGACTTGTCTCCTAGACTATAGCGGACTATCGTTTCCACTATTTTAATGTTTTTGTATTTTAGCGAGTAGATGATGTATTTTAGCAGATGTGTTTACATATGTCATTTTAGTGACTAGAGGTGTACAATTTGTACACTTACCAGATGTGTTTTATACATTTTATGTGGTCTTAAATTTGACGACTGACACTTCACAACAGTACTTGTTTATTACGAACTTCAGTAAGCTGATTACTCTACCCACATGCACTAATGGCCCACATGTTGTCTTTTAAAGAGTGGGTACCTTAAATCTAATTTTTTATAAGTCTGGTTGGTTCTGAGGTTTCCCTAGAATCTAATTTTGTTATTCCCTAGAATCAATCATTGACTGCATATGTATGTTTTGTAACATGTCAGTACATAATAAAACAAACAAAACTATACTTTGGTGTTTCTCTTTACAGTTTGATAACTATGTTTAGCTTTCTTGCTTGTAAGATTTGCCTGAAGTCAACACTCATGATTGGTAGAGGTTTGGGTTGTGTAGTTACCTTGCCATGATGTAATGCCTGTTCTATTTTCTTTTATAATGACTTACTGTTATTTGAAAACCTGGATCGACAGATCCAGGCCATTTTCTTAATAAAAAATGGCAACATTTTTATTTAAAAAAAAGTACAGGGTTTGATCTACATTGCCTGAATCAACTTTGTTTGTGTTCATTATGTGCTAAAATAACAGCGCTGTTTCAGCGTTCAATGAGGAGCATGTTTTGAATTAACAATTTCTACTTCTATCACTGACACTATTTGTTGGAGTTACAACATGGTAAGGTAACTAACTACACAACCCAAACCTCTACAAGTGGTCTTGCCCTTTAGAAATGTTGTTTGCTAGCGCTTGTGTAAACAGATTTCTGGTGTTTCTGATAACAAGAGTTGTACACAAGTATTTTGATCCAGAGGAAGATTCTGTTAACCTCACAGTAAGGAGGTTTAAATAGACTTATAGACTTGTAGACTGCATAAGCTAACACAAATCAGATGGGCCTAATGTTAAAGGCAGCTTGATAACCAACCCTTGGAAGGTTTAGCTTGTAATTGTGCATGTATATGACTTAAATTTATTCACTTGGTCTGGCAAACTCCCATCAGTGGTTGTGGTGTGGCTCATTAAAATGTAGGCTATGATTAACAATATAAACAAATGATGAAGCGTCTTGTAAAACCTCACAAACATGCCAAACTGCCAGTGTGGCTTTGTTTAAAAAATGTATATACTTTTTGGGTGGGGCACTGGGGGGTATACTTCATTCAATGTTTTTGTTTTTACACTGCTTAATTTACACACATCAAATGCAAAATCTAGTCTGCCACAATATGTTTGTATAGTAGCCTATCGAAATAAGTGGTTTTGAGAGGACCTCTAGTGGTGATCACAGGTAACATCAGGTGATGGGAGGAGATACCGAGTTCATTGAAGCTTTCAGCGCAGGACAGGCTGCGCCCCTTTCTCTCTCTCTCACACACACACACACACACACACACACACACACACACACACACACACACAGAACCCATGATGTGAGTGACCCATACACGGAGAAAGAGGACAAACTGCCGAGACTTGGGTCGTACACTTTGGGAGCAACTTTTCCTTTTCTACCAGGACAGGTGCATTTCATTGTCAAGGTAGGCCGGCTGTATTTCATGTATTTCTGGTAGTTAATGTTGTTGGCCATGGTGGAGGACCTGCCCTGTGTAATTACTTTTTCCATATATTTGTAAATCTTTCTGACTTTGACTTTAGTTTAGAAAGGGCACTTAATACTGATACTGTTGTTAAAGCTAGTCTTGTTGTTCAGGTCAAACCAGATGTGTGCGTCAAACCAGTGCGTAATCTCAACAAGTAGGCCTATAAATACATACCTGGAGTTCTCTTTTAGGTACCTGTAGCTCAATGACTCATGCAACAGCACTTCTACCTTCGACTACAGGTGATCATAATATGGGATTATGGTGATTTTATACAGTGTAGGATAGTTTTTCATCAGTAGTTGTCTGGTGGAAGAAGTAGGCTACACAATGCTACAGTTTGAAGGTGTTACAAAAGCCCTACAGTACTCAACTACCTACTTAAAGGTAGGGTAAGTGATTTTCTGTGGTTAAAATAAGTGTTAAATAGCTCTATAACAGGAAGAGTGGGCACAAGTTGTGGAATACACTACCACTGGAACTTAAAAAGGCAGCTCTCTTAGTGTTTTTAAGAGTAAACTGAAAACGTATTTTTTTCTATATGGCTTTTATCTAAATTAATCTTGTGTTCACGTCTTATGTTCTTTTTTTTACTATTTTCATTATTTTTATTTTGTATTGCTATTTCTACTTTGATTAATGTGTATAATTCTGCCCTATGTTGACTTGCTCTTTAGTTTAACTACAGTGTTTAGTTATGTTTCTGTTTGCCAATTCAGTTTTTTTCTGGCATTCTACTATTTATTATCTTAATGTGAAGCACTTTAAGTTATTATTATTACTAAGGAAGAGTGGGCACCTCAATGTAAAATGTCTGTTTGGTCCAAAATGTTGCTAAAAGTACATTAAGAGAGATTAAAAATAGAAAGAAAATTGAGTAGTGCAGAAGCCTAGGTAAAAGCAATGCTAAAAAGGTGTGTATTTCTTTTAAACATGTCAACAGCTTCAGTGACCCACAGAGCCTCCAGCAGAGCAGAGCCTCCAGCAGACTGTTCCAAAGGCTAGGACCAAAGGCTATAGCAGCCTCCAGAACAATTATAGGAGTGACATGGCCGAGCCTGCTGAGCTGCTGCTCATCAAGGACCAGTACGAGCAGGCGCTACACTGCCTGAAGCGAGGCATGGCGGCCGAGGAGGCCGGCAGACGACCGGAGGCCGTGGAGTATTACAGGACGGGGAGGAAGCACCTCACCCAGGGCCTGGAGGTTCCCAACGGGGGAGGAGGGGCACCGTGCTGGGACACTGCCAGACAGCTCCAGCAAAAGATGAGGGAGACCCTACAGAATCTAGTGGCTCACCTCCCCGAGCTGGAGAGCAGCGCCTCCACCGAGCTCACGGCGATGACAGAGAGCCAGAGGGAGGACCGGGGGGAGTCGGGGGATCATTTCTATCCCGCTCTGGGATATCCCGACGTTCAGCCTCCCCATAGCTCTCTACACCATCTGTACCCTACCGTACCCGCCCTCACCACCACCACCACACAGACCACAACACCACCACCAGCCACAAACATCCTCGTCCCGACACCAGCACCACCACCAGTCAGGCCTGCCTCCCCCAACCCATCCCAACAACAAGGTTCTTATATTTTTTGAAAATGTTAAATTGAAAAATTAGATTTTTTGTTTTCTATTGTTTGTCTGGGGCATTTGTCTGGGGCAAGATAAAAAAAAAGAACAACAAATATTTCAGTTAGTTATTCGCCACGCCCCCTCCCGTTCCCTCAGTTTCTGGTGATGCCAGCCTCCTGGACAAAGAAACCAAACTGGGGTGACTGACGACAGGGCCTTCTCCTCCCTATGGAACTCACTCCCAGCTCACATCAAAGCTGCCCCCCCCCACCCTCGCCACGTTTAAAAACGCACTCAAAACTTCACTTGTGTTATTAGTTTGCAACCTTTTTAACTAGTTTTCTCCTAATGAAGTTTTTATTTTGTTTCTGTTCTTTGTAAAAGCGATTTTTCTGAGTATTTAGAAAAGCCTAGTCTTTCATTTTTATTCCAGTTAGCTAAAATCTAAATTCTATTCTAGTTTACATTATTTAATTAGTTTCAGTTAACTATAATCATGCTATAGTCCCCACACATAATAATATGCTCCCATCTGGTGGCTTCTAGGAACAACAGCCCTACCTGCCTCTCTACCTGCCTGCTGGTTACCTGAGGACCAGCCTCCAGCGTACACACCCCGGCCCACCGACGGCCACCACAGCCTGGCTTACAGCCCGGCCGCGCGGGGCCTCCTGCAGGGGCTGAGTGGACAGATAGGAGGAGAAGGAGGAGGAGAGGAGCTGCTCCTCATCCACTCTGGAGTGCAGCTGTTCTTTGTGACCCCGGACGGGCAGGTCAGCTCCCTGTCCCATCCAGGGTTTCTGCGCATCATCAGCTTTGGATGTCGGAGCAAAGACGCGGCCAGCGGGAGACCGTCAGCGGTTCTGCATGTAAGAAAGTGTGTGTGTGGGGGGGGGGGGGCTGAAACGGGCGGCCGTGTTTGTGTGAGCATGTATGCAAGCATGCATGAGCCTTTGCATCCTTTGTGTCAAGGACCCCCATAAGAGAAGATTTGTCAAGATTTGTCAAAACAAGATTAGAAAAAAAGGGCTTAAGTGTTTAGACTGTTCCTCATTTTACTGGGGTAAACGGGCATTACGATAAGTTGCATGCAGCAGGCAAGACCACCTTACAACCATTCAGTTGCATGCAGCAGGCAAGACCACCTTACAACCATTCAGTTGCATGCAGCAGGCAAGACCACCTTACAACCATTCAGTTGCATGCAGCAGGCAAGACCAGACCACCTTACAACCATTTGTTTCCCTGACAAACACATTCTTTTGTTGCAATCTGAGAAGGATTATCTTCAGATTTAAAGCCACAGACAAGGCTGATGGTCTATATATATCTGATGGCTGTTTGATTCCTAAATAACACAACCACCTGTGTAAAAACCTATTGTGAATAAATGAGTTCAGACGTCAAAGTGAACAATCTCATATACCGTATCTTGAGAACTTACAAAATAGTACACATCTTTACTATTGGATATTATTGCCGGTTTGTTGAATATTGATCGGTGATTATCAGGAGATAATTTGAAGGAGACATCTGGGTTTTGATGTACAGTTTGATCACATCCCGTGTATTGGTCATGTTTATTCCCAAATCCTTTGATACTGTTGTGGACTATAACTTTAGGCCTTCATTACGGATGGGCATGATGACAGCCCCTGTGTACTTGAACTAAGAATAGATTTGTTAGAAGAGCATCAATCAGCAGAGTAAAAAAAGCTCTGAAAGCTCATTTTGTGTATTCCTGATGGCAAAAAGGATATCTTTTTTACGGGGCCAGAGCTCTGCTCTGGAACCGTATTGTTATTGGCAGTATTCTGTCACTTCTTCTTCTTCTGCCACTTTTCGCAGTTCTGGCTGAACCGTGCAGTCGCTTTTTACGAAACTCGGCCATATGGTAGATGGTCATGAAAAACGATCAAAAAATAATTCTCACAATCTTTCGTCAAAAGGTGGCGCTATAGCACTCAATTGAAAATGCCAACTTCGAACAGGTACAACTCATGCCCTGTTTGACCTACAGCCATGAAACTTGGATACACATACGCGTCTCCTCATGCTGAACAACTTTCACCCTCTGACTTTTGACCTCTGACCTTTAGATCTCCCACCATTTTGAATTATATGAAAAACAGTCATTGGCTCCTAACTTCTGCATTTTTTCACTTATGGAAAATCCGTTGGAATTTTTTGTAGGCAGAGGTCCAAAGTTCAAGTGTGAAACGTTTCGTGCAGATTGCTCAAAAATCCCAGGAGGAGATAGATTTTAACTATTACAGTTTTATGAAAATTATTCATCTGTGCCTAAAAGATACATGCAGACTCACATTTCTTTGAAACTTTGCAGAAATGTACAGGGTCATTCCAAATATCACTGAAACCAATCTTACTCCAATTGGCCAAAAGGGGGCGCTATAGCTAGCAATTTTTTGAAAAGGCAGACTTTAAACAGGCATAAGTCATGCCTCGTTTGGCCGAAAGTCGTGAAACTTGCTTACACATGTGCCTTGACTCATGAGGAACACACGTATCGATTTGACCATTAAGCTCCGCCCTTAGATTTTCCGCAATTTTGAGCAGTTTGAAAAATACTTGTTTTTGCCAGTTCTGGCTTAACCGTGCATACGCTTTTTACGAAACTCGGCCATATGGTAGATGCTCATGAAAAACTACCAAGAAATAATTCTCACACTCATTCGTCAAAGGGTGGCGCTATAGCACTCAATTGAAAGTGCCAACTTTGAACAGGTACAACTCATGCCCTGTTTGACCTACAACCATGAAACTTCGATACACACATGCGTCTCTTCATGCCCGACAACTTTCGTGGTCTGACTTTTGACCTCTGACCTTTAGATCGCCCACCATTTTGAATTATATGAAAAACAGCCATTGGCTCATAACTTCTGCATTTTTTCACTTATGGAAAATCCGTTGGAAATTTTTGTAGGCAGAGGTCCAAAGTTCAAGTGTTAAACGTTTCGTGCAGATTGCTCAAAAATCCCAGGAGGAGATAGATTTTAACTATTACAGTTTTATGAAAATTATTCATCTGTGCCTAAAACATACATGCAGACTCACATTTCTTTGAAACTTTGCAGAAATGTACAGGGTCATTCCAAATATCACTGAAACCAATCTTACTCCAATTGGCCAAAAGGGGGCGCTATAGCAATTTTTTGAAAAGGCAGACTTTAAACAGGCATAAGTCATGCCTCGTTTGGCCGAAAGTCGTGAAACTTGCTTACACATGTGCCTTGACTCATGAGGAACACATCTATCGCTTTGACCAGTAAGCTCCGCCCGTAGATTGTCCGCAATTTTGAGCAGTTTGAAAAACACTTAAACCCAGGATTTTTCAGCTATTTGCGTGAAACTGTATCATCTGTGTAATCTCCTTTTTCATAATTCCTTGTCTGTTGGTCCAATGGCGTCTCCCTTAAATGAGTGCCTCACAATCTCAAGGTCGCCAGTTCAAGCCTCACTTGATGCAGACTTAATTTAAGTTGAATTGCAAACAACATGACTGTATCAATGAATACATGTGCAAATGGTAAAGATAACCTGAAATGCTTATTTGAGAGTACGATTTCTCAATGTATGACATACTTCATTCTGAAAATAGCCGATCTACAATCTCAAAACTTTTCAGATAGCAACGTGTTTCTGAGCTTGTAGATCGGCTGCTTTCACTGTTTTCGGTAGCGAGGAGACATACAATTTCTCTATTGGTAAATGGTTTGTGAACGAGTGATCTTAGTGTTGGCTTGGTTCATGACAGAAGGCAAGAGTTTATGATCTTCAACAGACAACATCAGCCTGGACAAAGCTATAGCACTATAGGTAGTGTTGCAGCCTATTAGCCTATCATGGGGCGGCCATAGCTGGGTGGTTAGTGAGCACGCCTAGGGAACCAGAGGCCCTGGTTGCCCCAGGTTCGATTCCAGGCCATCCCAGCATATGCGTCGATGAAATGAAATTTGTCCCTGAGCAAGACTCTTAACCCCTAATTGCTCACAGGTTCTCATTGGAAACAAGACCACAAGGACTTTCATGAACGACCTGTTAAAAGGAATTATCCTTATCCTAGTCCGAAGGTTGAGAGTTCGATTCCTGTTAATGGCAATAGGTTGAGATGTCCAATCTATCCATTCTGTTTCCATCTCTCATTCTCTCTCTCTCTCATCAATCTATTCCGTTTCCATGTCTCTCTTCAATCTATTCCGTTTCCATGGCTCTCTCTCTCTCTCTCTCTCTCTCTCTCTCTCTCTCTCTCTCTCTCTCTCTCTCTCTCTCTCTCTCTCTCTCTCTCTCTCTCTCTCTCTCTCTCTCTCTCTCTCTCCAGTTTCCATCTCTCTCTCTCTCTCTCTCTCTCTCTCTCTCTCTCTCTCTCTCTCTCTCCAGTTTCCATGTCTGTCTGTCTCTCTCTCACTGGCCCCGTATTATCGCTGCTTGCAGCTATATTTTCTGTTTGGAATTGGAGCCTTTGTATAAAAGGGGATTGCTAGAGCGGCCAGATTAAATTATCCATTTTGTGTGGAATGTACCAGAGCAGAAGTTAACCAGAGAAGAAGTCACAATGTTTTAATTTCACTCACTCTCCAGCTGCATGGGTGGATAACTGCAAGACCAGATGGTTCCTATGTGAGGACAATAAAGGAGATACGAATCAGATAACAAACACAGCTATAGTACATGTTTTGTTGTTTTGCTTTTTCCAACATCTTTGAGGTATGTTGGACAGGCTGGGATAATAGCCTACAGCTTTTTACACTGTTGGTTGTAGCTGATTTGTAGTTGATTTTGTCTGAGAAGTTGTGATTATAATATGCAATAGATAGGCCTATAATTGATGAACGTGAATAGCAGTTGTTCAACGTCATCCTTTTTCATCAGTAGTAACACACCAGAGTTTTATGTCAAAACAGTGGTAGGCTTTGCTATTGTGACCATGTAAAACTTAACCCATTAAGTCCTGAGGCCGATTCTACAAATGCCTTCTAAATCAGTAGTTATTTCGCTTTCGTGCCAATTAAGGACCCCCATCTGAAAATGTTTTGTGCCAGGGACCCCCCCCAGAAGAGCACACTTTCGAGATTTAAAAAAAAATGTCCAAAAGTCTGCAGTGTGGCACATAAATGATGCGCTGTGAACTTGTATATATAGCCTGGAAACCAGATGAATCTGCCATGGCAAAAAATTGCCCTCGGCAGATTTGGTCTGGCACCGCTCAGTTGGGTAACCAGACATATCGCCCTAAAACCATTTCGCCCCTGTTTTTGAGCGGACATTTCGCCCACCCCCGGACATTTCGCCCGGACATTTCGCCCACCCCATACGTTTTTCCCAGACATTTCGCCCACCCCCAGACATTTCGCCCGCCCACCCCCAGACACTTCGCCCAGACATTTCGCCCTGCAATTATATTGTGCGACATTCATTATAAATATATAATCCATCAGTTGTGCGAGATTCATTATATTGAAATTACCTTTGCAATTGCAATTATTATAGTTACCATTCATTATACATGGCTTTATTTAAGAGGGGAATACATACATACATACATACATCCTACTTTTGCAATTATTATAGTTACCATTCATTATAAATGGCTTTATTTAAGAGGGGAATACATACATACATACATACATCCTACTTTTGCAATTATTATAGTTACCATTCATTATAAATGGCTTTATTTAAGAGGGGAATTTCTCAACTTTCACAACTTGTTCTACTGTTTGACTATTTGCATAGCTCCGTTTACAACTTGTTCTACTGTTTGATTGATTGCATGCAGTTTGCATAGGAAAAGGTACAAACGCCTTAACTGATCACCACCTGAATCTTTGTACTTTAATGTCCAGCTATCTGTGTACTTTAATTGCTTTAATTGGCGGCAGATGGCCCATTCCGCACCTCCTGGATCTAGGTCTATTGAAATTTCAAGACAAAGGAATGGAATGTGACCTGCCTCTGTGATGCATCTGTACTGTAATGACAATAACAGAATAGCAGAATAAAAAGTATTGCAAATGTAAATGTTCCTTTTCTCCTGTCTTAGCGTGTGTGTGTGTATATATATGACTCCTGGCAAACCTGTTCACCGCTGCTGCATGTCAGAAGTCATCTCCACTGTTCCTATGTCATGAGCAACAGACACCTTTGGCTTGTTTTACAAATAGGCCTAAAACATGTCTACAACCCAGTCCAGAACTGACAGAATACATGCTTAACATTAGCTATGCCCTCTGTCAGTTATCTGTCCATATGCTCTGTTCATTATATACATTACTTCACTATCACTGTCCATTTAATCCTAATCAAGACAATACAAAAATAAAAAAGGCCAAACAAGCTAAATTCATTTCAGAACTAAACATTTAGATTCTGCTGGATCTTTGTCTGAGGAATCAAGCATGACACGTAAATCAATCAAACAATGCACTGAAAAACAGGCCACTGAGTCGATAATATAATCTATCCCCAGCCTAAATTGTTGTAATTGTTAGATTTGGCTTGAATCATTCTTTCTGAATGATTACACTTGAAAACAAATTAGATTTAGGAATTTTATTCCTAAAGGCTTCATCTATTTGCAAATAGGGCAACTAAATTATCAGAATAGAAATGAATAAAAAACATAATGATGCATGGACAGTTTAGCGAGAGAGAGAGAGAGAGAGAGAGAGAGAGAGAGAGAGAGAGAGAGAGAGAGAGAGAGAGAGAGAGAGAGAGAGAGAGAGAGAGAGAGAGAGAGAGAGAGAGAGAGAGAGAGAGAGAGAGAGAGAGAGAGAGAGAGAGAGAGAGAGAGAGAGAGAGAGAGAGAGAGAGAGAGAGAGAGAGAGAGAGAGAGAGAGAGAGAGAGAGAGAGAGAGAGAGCTTTTATCTAACCCTAACCCTCTCATTCTCGCTCACAAACGGCCAGCTAGCTTCACTATCTATGGGCGAAATGTCTGGGCGAAATGTCCGCAAAAATGGGCGAAATGTCTGGGCGAAATGTCCGATTTTTTGGGCGAAATGTCTGGGCGAAATGTCAGACTTTTTGGGCGAAGTGCGGAAAGGGCGAAATGACTTGTATTCCTCAGTTGTGATTGGATTTCACTCCCTAGTGAGGGACCAATCAGGGCCCAGTATGCAGATATGGGGCGGGTTTATCACCAGAGGCATTTTAATTGTTTTAATTTAATTGTAATTCGCCCCTTGGAAATGCAGGTTCCACACAGAGATTCCAAACTAATATCTACGCAGTGATATTTGTCACTGCGTAGGAAAAACACATTTTAGGGGTTAAATGTGTTTTTCCAGCCATCTGCACAGAACAAATATGTCATTCCATTGACAGCAGCACTCTGTAGACCAGCCCCACAATCACACAGCAGGCCAGACCAGTGTGTTGACTGCTCTCTGCATGGCGTTCTGGCCGGCTCTGTGTCCCGGCAGTACAATGCTCCCATTTACACATGACTCTGCACTTCTGTTGTTGCTGCTCTGGCCCTGCCAGGGGTCACTCTGCCGGTCACAGCTGTTTGTCCACATACCTACCTGCCTGTGTGTGTGTGTGTGTGTGTGTGTGTGTGTGTGTGTGTGTGTGTGTGTGTGTGTGTGTGTGTGTGTGTGTGTGTGTGTGTGTGTGTGTGTGTGTGTGTGTGTGTGTGTGTGTGTGTGTGTGTGTGTGTGTGTGTGTGTGTGTGTGTGTGTGTGTGTGCCTGGGCTGGTGGCACTGGGCCTAACGGGCCTATTACTATACCACCACTCTATATACTGGTTCCTTCTCTGACAAAGCCACGTAGGGGTCATAAGGCCGCGCCGAGCTAGCTACAAACGAGACTGTGTTTTTACACCCCCCCAAAAAATGTTTTACTCTTGTTTACTCTCCGTTTATTCATCACAGTAATTATTCAAACAGGATGGTCCCATTGTAATAAATGATCTAGTCAGGAGGCTGGTCTAATGATCTAGTCAGGAGACTGTGTATTTGGAATACATGAAATGTATGTAAGATCACAAACATTCTAGGGCTATCTGGCCATGTGACAGCTTTTACTCCTCCTACTTTGAGTAAAGTGTATAAAAAGTAACTACATGTATTGTTCTGGAGCTCAATCATCTCACATGCGGGAAGGTGGTTGTTCTCTAGGGATCCCTAATAAATTGAATTGAATGTCACATCTTGTACTCTCCTTATATTTTGTTATAAGTATTAGTATATAAATTCCACGACACACCACTGGAGGCTTCGATATGGAAAGTGAAGTATGCATATAGAACATCACCATAATCAAAGACAGACACAACTACAGCTTGAACAATGTTTTTTTTTCCTGTTAGAAAGTATAGTATAGTGCTCTGGACCATTTATGACTGTGTGTGTTGTTTGTTTTTTCAAGGTGTGTGACTGGCTCTATCCCCTGACCGCAGACACCCCGGTGCTGCTGGCCAACTCGGGCATCTTCATGTTCCCCGACACCATGGCAGAGACCCCGGGGTCCTACATGGGCATCGTGCTGTCCTCCGAGCTGCCTGGCAGCGCCAGAGACCTGTTCCGCGACCTGCTGTCACAACTCGCCGAGCTCAGGATCCAGGTGGGTAGCTAGCTACTAGCGAGTACAGTGTCCACTGTCACAAATAGGTTGTGTTTATTGTTCATCGTTTATTATACGGATCCCCATTAGCTGCCGCCTTAACGACAGCTAGTCTTCCTGGGGTCCAGATATTAACCCATTAAGACCTGAGGCGATTCTTAAAAATGTATTCTAAATCCTAACAGTTTTTTGAAAAAAAATCGAAAAAATATTTTTTCAAGATTTTTCAAAAATGTATGAAATATTTGAAAATGCAAAGAAACTCTCTAGATGCAATAGAGCCTGGTCGGTTCAGTTAAGAACCATACACCGATTACAGATCACTCGTAGCCTTCGCCATAAAATGAACCCTAATCTATCACATATCTGGCTTAAATGTAAGATTGAAGAGGGAGACTATATTCACTGTATATGGTCATGTCATAAGATCGAACGTTATTGGCTGGGTGTTGTGCAGCAGTTGAATGTGATTTTCGATATGGAGTTTGAACCTGACCCTATGTGTTTGATTCTGGGACTTCCTTTATTGACAAATTTCATAGACGCTTGTTTAATCTTTTAACCTATGCTGCGAGGAAAAATATTCTGTTGTCTTGGATTAATGAGAAACCACCAACAAAGAAAGACTGGCACAAAATAAAACAAAAGCCATTGGAATTTTTAACCTGCCTCCTACGTTCCACAACCGATGCCTTTTATAAAATATGAGACCCATATCTACATGTTATTGGTCCTCAATTGGCTGGTTAACGATAGGGTTCCTTAACAGGAGTGATCCCGCTGACTCGGTGCCGCGCTATGAGCTTGTATATCTGCTATTTTTGAATAGCCAAAGAAATCTAAAGTGACACAGATGCGTTCCAGGTCTTAATCGGTCAATATACATTAATCACAACGTAACCGAGTGCCGCTCTATGAGCTTGTAGATCTGCTATTTTTGAATAGCCAAAGAAATCTAAAAACGACACAGATGACTTCCCGTTCTTAATGGGTTAACGAACATAAACACTCGTCAATCAGAGCTTGCCTCACGATGCCATCTTCGGTGCCTCATTCACAAACTGCACACTTCAGACCGGCAGCCCCAAACCCAGCCCAAATCTGATTTCCTATCCAGACTGGAGTCAGATTGGTTTGATGCAGTCTGAACTGAAGGCTGAGGAATGTGATTCAAATCTGATTCCATGTGTTTTTTTTTTTGCTGTTCAGAGGAAGCCACACCATGTTGCATTCACACTGGCAGCTTACAAAAGATACAAAGTGACACTGCATGTCTGGTTGCTGCGTCGCTGTTGACGTGTTGAGGAACATGCTAGAAAAATATAAAGCCTGGGGGTAAAATGAACACGAAACTGGCTGTCGGAAATATTGTCCCCCCCCATTACAAGCAGGAATTGTTTGAAGAGAGATGGTGAATGGAAATTCCTTTGTAGCTGCAGTTGAAGCCAGCTCAACTTGGATTGTAGCTTTGTAGATTTTGTAGCGGCTACAAACGTTGGGTGTCGCTTTATGTCGCTGCCTGGCTTCCATGGAAAATGAAAAACTATGAATAAATAAATGGACAATTTCGTCAACAAGTAAAAGCTAGACTAAAATGTTAGGGAGGGGCTAGTGGAGAAGAGATCGAGTAGAACTAAGACAATTCATCATGGGTGCGAGTGGGTGTCACAGAACGAAAACAGCTGATCTACAAGCTCACAACGCGTCGCGCTGCAACGCGATGTGAGCTTGTAGATCAGCTATTTTCGGCATGCAGCTACAGATGTGCCATTTCAAAACTTCAAATGTCCTGCCATCGCCAAGACAGTAAATTTTCAGGGGATTCCCAGGGCAATAAGAGGGACAAAGAAGGGCATTTAAAATGCTGAATTATTTTGATGATCACTGCTTTTATGATGCTAATTAATTTGAGCAACTGGTCAAGGACCTCTTCAAATCACCTTTCACCTCATAATGAGTCTGACACCTTCTTTTGTTCTCATGTATATGGATGTCTGTTGAAGGGAAAAACGGGGGTGTGTAGTGACAACTTCTTTTCAGGGGCAAATCAGTGCATTTTTAAGGCCAGAACAGGGAGGAAAAAATGCCTTTTCAGGGCACATTCAGGGAAAGAACAGTAACGGGTGAAGTTTTGAAGTGGCACATCTGTAAGTGAAAATCTGCCATTTCGATGGCATCACGGCCCGCCAAACATACATTTTAGTCGACTAAATCAACTGTAGATTTAGTCGACTAAAATCTTATGATATTTAGTCAACTAAGACGAGACTAAAAGTAAAACATTTCAGGTGACTAAAATATGACTAAAACTAAACAGAATTTTATTCAAAGGAATATGACTAAAACTAAATCAAAATTTGCCCTCAAAATCAACACTAGTGCATTAGACCCTGTCTTGTTTCTCTTGTTTACTCTACTGTACCTGTAGATGAGGAAAGCCTGTTGCTATATTGCCTGTCATAAAGTGTCTTATGTTTAGTGAATGACTCTGTGTCCTGTCCTGTCCTGTCTGCCAGGCTCCTGAGGAGGGCGCAGTGGGGTCAGAGGTCATCAACCTGGCTGAGAAGGTCCCTCTGCTTCCCCCGAAGCCTGGGACACAACAACACGTTACCATGGCAAAGGGAGAGGAGGAGAAACTTCCACTTCCTGAGTGGAGCGAGAAGATGGCCCAAAACATCTTGTCAGGTGTGTGTGTGTGTCAGGTGTGTGTGTGTGTGTGTGTGTGTGTGTGTGTGTGTGTGTGTGTGTGTGTGTGTGTGTGTGTGTGTGTGTGTGTGTGTGTGTGTGTGTGTGTGTGTGTGTGTGTGTGTGTGTGTGTGTGTGTGTGTGTGTGTGTGTGTGTGTGTGTGTGTGTGTGTGTGAGAATCATAACAAAGACAGAAATCTGAACACAGAAAGAATGATCTAAATACATTAGTTAGTGTTCCATCTATCTGCTAAAGTTGCCCGCTACAGATTACTGTTGATCAGCAGCCATAGACATCAGTTATTGACTTTAAACCACAAAGTATATAAGGCTCTGGGACCCAAACTAATTAAGAAAGCCGATCTACAAGCTCACAGCACGTCGTCGTGACGTTGATGTGACTTATTGTGAGCATGTAGAGAAACAGTGAATGAAATGAATGTATAATGTGTAATGTTGGTGGTTTTACTGTATCTCTGCAGGGGCCACCTGGCTGAGCAAAGGCTTCGTGAAGGGAGCCGAGGCCACGGGTAAGGTCATACACAGAGGAGCGTCCAAGCTGCGCGACCACATCACCCCTGAGAACACGCCTACAGAGGTCAGCCCCCGGGTCAACAAGAGTCTGCAGGCGGCCAAACAGGCCACCGGGGGCGCTGTCAGGGTCAGCCAGTTCCTGGGTAAGTCGTCTTCCCGATGATTCAAACTAGCCTGGTAAACCCTCCCTCCGGAAATCTAATTTCCATTTGCTTTCAGGAAGGAGTCTGGCATGAACGCCCATTCTGCAATATTGGGGAGTTTCCAGCGAAATCAGGACCTAACCGCGCCTATCAGCGTCGTCGCTCATCGTTCTGTGATTGACAGCTTACGTTGGCCAATCAGGTGGCGAGTTCGAGTGAGCCCGAATGAAGCCGAGTGCAGCCTGAGAGCCGCCGACAAAAGACGAACGGCAGCCATTGTTTTTTGTCCGAGTGCCGTCACTTCTTAGTTTCGTTCTTAAAACGGTCTCAAACTTCTTTTTTGAGGCACGGAATTTACTATTAACATATCGTTTGGATAGAATTTAGTTGTTTAACTTCATATATGTGGTCAATTAATCATGACAGAGCCTATTTAAAAATATAAATTTAGAGAACCGGCAGGGGCGGGGAGTGACACGCATGTATCCCAATAAGGCAACCTATTTTCGGCATGGCCGTCCCAAAAGTCCCGTTGCGTCACATAGTCTGGAGCTCGTCAAAATGAACTGCTGATTGGCTGAAGGGCGAAAACGATCATTGGTTGAAGGGGTTGTCAGTCAACGGTATTACTCCCGCCCAACTCCAGCCCACAGCCAGTATTGCAGAATGAGCAATCATGCCAGACTCCTTCCTGAAATCAAATGGAAATGAAATTTCCGGAGGGAGGGTTTACCAGGCTAGATTCAAACCCCATTGCAGCGGAAAAAAAGACATCGTCTCTGTCGGGGTGGAAATATCATATGTCCAAAGCGGTTACTTTTTGGGATTCAAAAAGTTGCTACGCGTCGCGCTTTGAGCTTGTGGATCTGCTGCTTTTGATGCTTTTGTGTGACGCTGTAGTATGATGAAGTTGGGCAGTGGTTCTCAACCAGTGGTCCGGGGACCACCAATGGTCCTTGGGGGGGGGGGGGGGGGGGGGGGGGGGGCAGGGGGTCCCCAGCAAAATTAGTTAGCATAGCGTCACAATCATTTTAACCACTCAGCTTTGGCTATTCAAAAATAGCAGATATACAAGCTCATGGCACGGCATGCCGCTATGAGCTTGTAGATTCTGCTATTTTTGAAATAATCTTGAAAATGTGTGCATATCTTCGAATATATATATATATTTAAAGCGACATTTTTTTATTCAAATCTTTGCTTCTGGGGGTCCCTGGCGCAAAAAAAATGTGATGGGGGTCCGCGGCCAAATGTATATCAATTTAGGGGTCCTTGGCATGAAAGTAGGGCATTTATTTACGAAAAAACTCAAAAAGTAAAAATATGGAGATAAGCGCCTCGACAGCAACGATATACATATTTGTTGGCGAAGTGAGATTGTTATTCTGTAGCCATCCTGTTTAAGAGTGTTGCTCCTCCTAAGTGAGACAACTCAGGGACTTCATTAGAACAAATAGCAGCTCAGCAGGGAGAGCAAACAAATGAATACACCGCTAACAACTCCATGGTAAACAAGACCAAACAAGACCAGCCCTGCATTGCCCTAAACTAAAGCATCTATTGAATAATAAACTATTACTTTTTCTTCTGTCAGACACAGGTTTTCTTTTTTTGGGGGGGGGGGGGCCTTGTTTCTAAAGTGTAGTTTATGCAATCTACACGCTCACAACAATGCATTGCGACGTGTTGTGAGCTTGTAATCTGCTATTTAAAAAAATGGTACATAAATCTGGAATGTTATTGAAACATTTTACCACACAAATCATCTTGTATGGGGTCACTGGCACAAAATATTTTCAGATGGGGGTCCTTGACATGAAAAGGTTTGAGAACCACTGCTCTAAAACAACATTGGGCAATAAAGTTTGACCGACCTAACCCTATTCGCTTATTTAATTTGGGCTTGTTAGACCATAGACCTGGTTGCTTGTTTCTCTCAACAACAATGCTAACGAGGCGTGTGTCTCTGCTTTGCAGTGAATGGAGTGTGCACCGTAGCAGGATGTGTCGGAGACAAGCTGGCGCCCCATGTCAAGAAACACGGCGCCAAACTGATCCCTGAGTCCATGAAGAAGAGCAAAGATGGCCGAGCGTCCAACCTGGATGCAGCCATGGTGGTGGCAGCTAGCAGTGTTCAGGGTAATGCACAGAATGTCTGTTGAAAATATGGTATCTTAACCCATTAAGACCGGGAACGCATCTGTGTCATTTTCAGATTTCTGTACAAGCTCATAGCTTGTAGATCTGCTTTTTTTTTGTTTTATCGTGAAGATTTGTGCAAATCTTTGAATAATATATTATTTATTTATTTTTTCAAAGCGAACATTTGTAACTCAAATCTTTGCTTCTGGGGTTTCTTCAATATGGCTTTCCCCAGCTCGCTGCACACCCCCCTGTCTCACCATTTCACTGTTTTTATTGATTGATTGATTGTATATTTATTTGTGTTCTTTAAAGGTCTTTCTACAATGTGGAGTGGTCTGGAGACTGGAGCTAAGACTGTTGGCAAGAGTGTAACATCAGAGACTGTTAAAACAGTCAAGTACAAGTAAGTTCTGAGAGCCTTCATTTCTATTTCCATGTTTAAAGACTACGTTTTGCACCCTGTCCGTCAGTCCGTCCGTCTGCCATTCTGCCCCCCCCCCCCCGCGTTACATTTTGCCCACTTTCACCACTTCCTACTTCTTCTTGGTTCGTTTGGGCAACTAATGTGATTACACACCTCTTTCTTTCTTTCTTTCTTTCTTTCAGATTTAGGGGTCTTGAAAATGTATTAGGCATACCACGCAACATATGACTACGGGGGCAGTAAAGTCACCAAGCTTATCTGATCTCCACTACTAACTCCAATCAAGTCTGAAGTTTCTGTTTTCCATCATACTGACTCACATGGTTCATTTACAGTGACTTCTGAACTTTGGCTTTTGCTTTGACCTTTGTGCAGAGTAGACTCTACACCAGTGGTTCTCAAACTTTTTCGTGCCAAGGACCCCCAAATAGACAGTTATTAGACCGCGGACCCCCATTAGAAAAGATAAGCCCAATTCATATTGTAAAATCAATGTTAATTTAACTC
Source organism: Gymnoscopelus microlampas (assembly GCF_963454915.1). NCBI lineage: Eukaryota > Metazoa > Chordata > Actinopteri > Myctophiformes > Myctophidae > Gymnoscopelus > Gymnoscopelus microlampas. The sequence goes on along the minus strand of NC_139949.1, from coordinate 37,067,184 downwards.
TGAGAGTGTACAAATGGAACCAAATGGACCCGTTACAGACCCATAAGGGTCCATTTGGTCCCTGTCCATCATTTAGCTGGGGACCCCCTGGAAACCCCTCAAGTACCCCAGGGGGTCCTCAGACCCCACTTTGAGAACCAATGCTCTACACAGCATCATGTGTTTGTCTTCCATAACATGTCTCATGTCCATTGGCAGTGAAATGCCTGCCTGTGTTGGGTGACGGTGCTCTTGCTGTTCATACGGTAATTTATTGTAGACTCTTCCTTTGATTTGTTATGAATAAAAACCGAGATAAATTGAGACAAAAACAATACGAAACTCACGATTCCATCTCTTTTTCTTTTTTCTTTTTTTACCGGTAATGCTGTTTGGTGGTGGGTGTGTGCATTAATAAGGGAATTTCACAATATGTTGTAAGCTATATAAGGGTCCTTGTTCGAGGGGGGTCTCCAGCTAAAATGGTTGATCCTTAGGAACCAAATGGACCCTTTGGATGGCTTGGTTCCAGGCTTAAAATAATAAATATAAATAATTTCAGAAATCTCTATGGGGGAAATGTATGGGCTTTCTAGCTGTGGAACCACAGAATGGCCGCCACAGGCTTATGCCCTATACCTTGCTTAACTCGGCCCTGCTATGTGTGACTGGTGAAGGTATGGTGACGAAGCAGGCATGGCCACAGACACTGGTCTTGCGTCGGCTGTGAACGTGGGCCTGGCAGCGTACTACCTCGACAACCTGGGCCTTAAAGCCCTTCTGAAGACAACAGGCAAGCAGACCGCCAAGAATCTGGTCAAACAGCACCACCCAGAGGACGGAGAGGGACTTGCAGAGGATGGGGAGCAGCAGGAGGAGAGGAAAGATGAAGAGATGGAATTGATTAGATTAGATTAGAGATGCAATTGATGTGTTGCCTTTGGGTGGAAGGGCTTTCCAATTCATTTGCAAAGCTTAGTTCTAAATGCAAGCTGCTTCACGCAGACTTATCTACCTCCTTTTAAAATGCATCACCATACTCTGCTGTCAATGTTGTATTTGTCAGTGGTGGAAAAAGTACTCAAATGTAAACATATCAATACTGCAATATAGAAATACTCTGTTACAAGTGAAAGTCCGGAATTCCAAATGTACTTGAGTACCTGAGAAGTACAAAAGTATTGGCATCAGTATTTAAAGTATCAAAAGTAAAAGTACTCATTATGCAGAATGTCCCATTTCAAGTTTTCAAATGTATAAAAAAATCTCACAATGCGTTGTTGCATCGCGACGCATTGTGAGCTTGTAGATCGGTTATTTTCAAATGGCCGAAATGTATATAGGGCTGAAGTGGTTAATGTATGTTTTGTAATAATAATAAAAATATACAAAGTAACTAGTAACTAAAGTTTTCAAATAATTGTAGTGGAGTAAAAGTAAAAGTATTGAAAATTGGAAATACTCAAGTAAACAAAAAATGTACTTAAGTAAAGTACTTGTAAATGTACTTAGTTACTTTCCACCACTGGTATTTGTCACCGTTTTCAAATGGTGAATATTTGATTTGGAAACAACGGTCACTTCTTGGTGGGCTATTGAGTCTGAGGCGTAGGCCTACTGTACTCAACTTTATATTACAAAGAATAGAATCATTAAAGAATTATGATGCTACAGTTCGGGCTGTCCCTATCATGAGATTTTACTTGATGATTTGGTTAATTGTCATACTTGCGATTAACGATTTAACTGTGTTTTTGGAACTGAACATTGGAACATGAATAGAAATTCAATTTCTGTTCACATTGCACTAGGGCATATGGCAAATAACGGAAATGTATAAAGAAATGTCTGACATGGTTAATAATGTTATATTTTAAAGATAAAGTAAATAGACGATCTACAAACTCACAGCGCGTCTCATCGAGACGCGTTGTGAGCTTGTAGATCAGCTATTTCTGCTATTTTTGGAAAATGTCGACATTGAAACGGTTATGACGATTATGCATCTAAAAAAATTGCGATTAGACTACTATGTAATACTTGTGACAGGCCTACAGGCCTATGTACACTGAAATGAAACTTGGATGTATGTGGAATCGCCATTTTGACATTGTTGTAATAAACCTGTTGTCCATGTGTGTATGTTAGATTGTATTTTAAGAGTTGGTCTGTGAAGGCCCCTGAATGAGTTTCTCTTATCCTACACATTGAAGATGACTTGCTAAAAAGGATTTCATGTAGAATAATTACATTGCATTCAATGTAGCGTGATTCATTTTATGCAATTATTTAAAATGTAAAGGGGCCTAGTATGCATGGACCCCTGGGCCACTCCAGTCAACTAAGGCTTCGTCAACACGTACACGGGTATTTTCATAAACGCAGATTTATCGTTTTTAAAAACCTCTGCGTCTACATGGCCCCGTTTACAAAAATCTCTCTGAAAACGCATTAAGATGGTAAGTAGTGCATTCTTCCGTGAGTTTTCCATGTTCGTGTGGCTCGAGGTATTATTCAGGGTTTTATAAATAAAAGGTTCAGGGATCAAACCTCACGAAGAACATTATCATCACTCTATCTAAATTCTAAAAAGGGGGTTACATATTACATTCTCGGTTGCATCTTCGATGCCAGTGTAGCTCAAACGTTAAATCAGTGGTTTATAAACAAAGTTTAAGGGCCAAAACTCCAGAAGAAAAAAATTCACCCTCTGTCTAAATTCTCAAAGGTGGGTGAAGTAATACATTATCTGCTGCATCTTCCATGCCAGCTACCATGTGAGATAAATCAGTGATTTATGAACTGTTGGTTAAAGGTTCAAAACTCCTGAAGAACTTTTTCACTCTCCATCTAAATTCTAAAAGGTGGGTTAAGTATCACATTCTTAGTTAATTATTACATTCTCAATTCCATCTTCCATGCTAGCATGGCATGTGAGTCAGGAGTACAAACCAAGTCTCAAATGATGAATCAAAGGTTTATGAACAGAAAGTTTAAGGACCAAAACTCCAGAAGGAAAAAAATCATCTCTGTCTAAATTCTAAAAGGTGGGTGAAGTATTAGATTCTCAGTTAATCATTACATTCTCAATTGCATGTTGCATGCTAGCATGGCACATGATGAGTCAGGAGTACAAACCATGGCTCAAATGATAAATCAGGGGTTCATAATCTGAATATTCTGGGTTCAAAACTCCCGAAGAACATTTTTCACTTTCCATCTAAATTGTGAAAGGTGAGTTAAGTATTGTATTCCCGTTTGCATCTCCTATGTCAGTGTGGCTCAATAGATGAATCAAGGGTTTATAATCCAAAGGTTCTGGGTTCAAAGCTTCCAAAGAGCATTTTTCACTTTCCATCTAAATTGTGAAAGGTGAGTTAACTATTACATTCCCGATTGCATCTTCCATGCTTGCATGGCTCAATAGATGAATCAGGGGTTTGTAATCTAAAGGTTCTGGGTTCAAAGCTCGCAAAGAGCATTTTTTCTTTCCATCCAGATTGTGAAAGGTGAGTTAACTATTACATTCCCGATTGCCTCTTCAATGCTAGCATGGCTCAAATGATAGATCAGGGGTGTAACATCCGAAGGTTCTGGGTTCAAAGCTCCTAAAGAGCATTTTTCATTTTCCATCTAAATTGTAAAAGGTGAGTTAACTATTACATTCCCGATTGCATCTCCTATGCCAGCATGGCTCAATAGAAGAATCAGGGGTTCAAAAACCAAAGGTTCTGGGTTCAAAACTCCCAAAGAGCATTTTTCACTTTCCATCTAGATTGTAAAAGGTGAGTTAAGTATTACATTCCCAATTCCATCTTCTATGCCAGCGTGGCTCAATAGATGAATCAGCGGTTTATAAACCAAAGGTTCAGGGTTCAAAGCTCATCTAATACAAAAGACCACTCCAACAAACTAATACAAAATATCTCAAACAACCAAAACAACAATCAATACAAAACTTCAAAGTGCCTCAATAAAAAAACATAAAACAGCGGTCAAAAATATAAAAAAAATAAGTCAGCTATAATACTAATAATGTCAATGACATACAACACAAATTGCTTTGCTTAGTATGTTAATTTATTAAGCTCCTCCCACTGGAGGTGGGCTTTACCCATGCTCCTCCCCCTCCTACCGGAGCTAAAAGAGGGCGTGAGGAGGGAGGCGGGCTGATTCCACGCTCCTCGCCTTAAAAAGAGCAAAGATAGAGATTTAATAGGACCAAGATTCAAACCCCCAACCTTCCACCTGCAAGGCCTCTCCTTTTCTCTTGCGCCACCAGGCTTTTCACACCAATTAGAAACTTGAGGTAATATTTGAAGTTTAAGGTACAGGTGGCAGGTCAAAAGTTGAAAGTCTACAGCAAACACCTCTCCCCCTGACAGAATGACTGAATCTACTAGATTCACTGATGATCAGGGTTCATTATGAGACAACCTTTGAGTTTTAGGTTATTGTTAAAAAACATCTGTTGAAAAAAAAAACACTCAACAGATGGTTGGAGAGCAAACAGAGGGATGTTTAATATGATCAAAACACATATTCGTTATTGTCATATCTTAAAGTCATTTATCAATTTCAGAAGACCAAAACTAGCAGTTTTAATCAAGAGTGTGAACCTGGCTCAGAGTTCAAACAAAATAAGAGCAATACACTTAAACACAGAATTGATTATGAATATAAAGACAAAGGCTAATTAACTAATTGTTTATGAGTGAGTTAGTCTGCAGAATCTGTAGTGGATGTGTGTAAAGCAGTGGTTTTCAAAGTGGGGTCCAGGGGACCCTCATGGTTTCTTGAGGGGGTTCTGAATGTCCCCTTACATTTCTGTAACTCCCGAGAGTGTACAAAATGGAACCAAATGGACCCCTAATGGTCCATTTGTACACTCTCAGAGATATGGGGGTCATTGAAATTAAAATGTCTTAGAAGTAAGGAGTTGGATGATGGATGCAAACCAAAAGACAAACAAACCAAAATGTGAGAGGCGAGAATGAGAGACTCCAAAAGTAATGAAGACTGCTGTCACTATGCGAGTCAGGAGGGAGTGCAGGACAGAAAGACCAAGGCAGACTAGTTCAGATACATGGAGTTTTCTTGTTTTTATTATGACAAAAACCAGGGCACCAGAGCACGAGAAGGACTAGGAGGGCACTTGCAAGTTTCACTTGTAAAAGCACAACAAGAAAGCCTACATACACCTAATTAAAACTAGAACTAAGAAGATATATTTCTAAAATATGTAAAGAAACACAACTGTATTGTAAAACACCAAGTATAACTAAGAAACACAACAGTTATTGTTAAAAAACATCTGTTGGAACATTTTTCTCTGCACCCAGATTTACTCTTTCATTGAGAGCAAACAGAGGGATTTTTAATGTCATCAAAATACAAATCTGTTATTGTCATATCTTATAGTCATTATATAAAGTTGCATCTTCCATATCAGTGTGGCTCAGGAGATATACCAGGGATTTATAAGCTGAAGGTTTAGAGTTTGAAACTCCTTAATATAATGTTTCACTCTCAATCTAAAATCGAAGAGGTTGGTTAAGTATTGCATTCTTACGTGAGTTTTAATATAAATTGTGAAAGGTGAGTTAACTATTACATTCCCGAGCACTTCTTCCATGCTAGCGTGTCTCAAATGATAACTCAGGGGTTTCAAATCCAAAGGTTCTGGGTTCAAAGCTCCTAAAGAGCATTTTTCACTTTCCATCTAAATTGTGAAAGGTGAGTTAACTATTACATTCCCGATTGCAATTCCTATGTTAGTGTGGCTCAAATGATAACTCAGGGGTTTCAAGTCCGAGGGCTCTGGGTTCAAAGCTCCCAAAGAGCATTTTTCACTTTCCATCTAAATTGTGAAAGGTGAGTTAACTATTACATTCCCAATTGCTTTTTCCATGCTAGCATGGCTCAAATGATAACTCAGGGGTTTCAAATCTGAGGGTTCTGTGTTCAAAGCTCCCTAAGAGCTTTTTTCACTTTCCATCTAAATTGTGAAAGGTGAGTTAACTATTATATTCCCAATTCCTTCTTCCATGCTAGCGTGGCTCAAATGATAACTCTGGGGTTTCAAATCCGAGGGTTCTGGGTTCAAAGCTCCCAAAGAGCATTTTTCACTTTCCATCTAAATTGTGAAAGGTGAGTTAAGTATTACATTCCCGATTACTTCTTCCATGCTAGCATGGCTCAAATGATAACTCAGGGGTTTGAAGTCCGAGGGTTCTGGGTTTAAAGCTCCCAAAGAGCATTTTTCACTTTCCATCTAGATTGTGAAAGGTGAGTTAACTATTACATTCCCAATTGCATCCTCTATGCCAATGTGGCTCAATAGATGAATCAGCGGTTTATAAACCAAAGGTTCAGGGTTCAAAGCTCACCTAATACAAATACAAAAGACCACTCCAACAACTAATACAAAATATCTCAAACAACCAAAACAACAATCAATACAAAACTTCGAACTGCCTCAATAAAAAAACATAAAACAGTGGTAAAAAAACAACAAATAAGTCAGCTGTAATACTAATAATGACATACAACACAAATTGCTTTGCTTATTATGTAAATGTATTACGCTCCTCCCACTGGAGGTGGGCTTTACCCATGCTCCTCCCCCTCCTACCGGAGCTAAAAGAGGGCGTGAGGAGGGAGGCGGGCTGATTCCACGCTCCTCGCCTTAAAAAGAGCAAAGATAGAGATTTACCAGGACCAAGATTCAAACCCCCAACCTTCCACTTGTGAGGCCTCTCCTTTTCTCTTGCGCCACCAGGCTTTTCACACTAACAAGAAACTTGAGGTAATATTTGAAGTTTAAGGGAGAGGTGGCAGGTCAAAAGTTGAAAGTCTACAGCAAACACCTCTCCCCCTGACAGAATGACTGAATCTACTAGATTCACTGATGATCAGGGTTCATTATGACACAACTTTTTTGAGTTTTAGGTTATTGTTAAAAACCATCTGTTGGAAAAAAAAACATGCAACAGATGGTTGGAGAGCAAACAGAGGGATGTTTAATGTTATCAAAACACATATTCGTTATTGTCATATCTTAAAGTCATTTATGAATTTCAGAAGACCAAAACTAGCAGTTTTAATCAAGAGTGTGAACCTGGCTCAGAGTTCAAACAAAATAAGAGCAATACACTTAAACACAGAATTGATTATGAATATAAAGACAAAGGCTAATTAACTAATTGTTTATGAGTGAGTTAGTCTGCAGAATCTGTAGTGGATGTGTGTAAAGCAGTGGTTTTTAAAGTGGGGTCCAGGGGACCCTCATGGTTTCTTCAGGGGGTTCTGAATGTCCCCTTACATTTCTGTAACTCCCGAGAGTGTACAAAATGGAACCAAATGGACCCCTAATGGTCCATTTGTACACTCTCAGAGATATGGGGGTCATTGAAATTAAAATGTCTTAGAAGTAAGGAGTTGGATGATGGATGCAAACCAAAAGACAAACAAGGCAAAATGTGAGAGGGGAGAATGAGAGACTCCAAAAGTAATGAAGACTGCTGTCACTATGCGAGTCAGGAGGGAGTGCAGGACAGAAAGACCAAGGCAGACTAGTTCAGATACATGGAGTTTTCTTGTTTTTATTATGACAAAAACCAGGGCACCAGAGCACGAGAAGGACTAGGAAGGCACTTGCAAGTTTCACTTGTAAAAGCACAACAAGAAAGCCTACATACCGAATCAAGGAGACTAGATCAAACACTAAGATACTCATAGACAACTACATACAACAAACAGACTGGCAGTGAAGGACAAACAGAAACACATTGGAGACACAGGTGCTTATCTATGGACAATCAACACACGATTGGCTAGGGCTAAACAAGACACAGGTGAACAACATTTGCAAATGACATGGTGAGACAAGACAGGTAGCAGCAAACAGGAAACACTCAGACATCACTACAAAACAAAAGGTACACAAGTGTAAATTAAAACTAGAACTAAGAAGATATATTTCTAAAATATGTAAAGAAACACAACTGTATTGTAAAACACCAAGTATAACTAAGAAACAAGGAACACAACAGTTATTGTTAAAAAACATCTGTTGAAACATTTTACTCTGCACCCAGATTTACTCTTTCATTGAGAGCAAACAGAGGGATTTTTAATGTCATCAAAATACAAATCTGTTATTGTCATATCTTATAGTCATTAAATAGAGTTGCATCTTCCATATCAGTGTGGCTCAGGAGATATACCAGGGATTTATAAGCTGAAGGTTTAGAGTTTGAAACTCCTTAATATAATGTTTCACTCTCAATCTAAAATCGAAGAGGTTGGTTAAGTATTGCATTCTTACGTGAGTTTTAATATAAATTGTGAAAGGTGAGTTAACTATTACATTCCCGAGCACTTCTTCCATGCTAGCGTGTCTCAAATGATAACTCAGGGGTTTCAAATCCAAAGGTTCTGGGTTCAAAGCTCCCAAAGAGCATTTTTCACTTTCCATCTAAATTGTGAAAGGTGAGTTAACTATTACATTCCCGATTGCAATTGCTATGTTAGTGTGGCTCAAATGATAACTCAGGGGTTTCAAGTCCGAGGGCTCTGGGTTCAAAGCTCCCAAAGAGCATTTTTCACTTTCCATCTAAATTGTGAAAGGTGAGTTAACTATTACATTCCCAATTGCTTCTTCCATGCTAGCGTGGCTCAAATGATAACTCAGGGGTTTCAAATCTGAGGGTTCTGTGTTCAAAGCTCCCAAAGAGCTTTTTTCACTTTCCATCTAAATTGTGAAAGGTGAGTTAACTATTACATTCCCAATGCTTCTTCCATGCTAGCATGGCTCAAATGATAACTCAGGGGTTTGAAGTCCGAGAGTTCTGGGTTCAAAGCTCCCAAAGAGCATTTTTCACTTTCCATCTAGATTGTGAAAGGTGAGTTAACTATTACACTTCCAATTGCATCCTCTATGCCAGTGTGGCTCAATAGATGAATCAGCGGTTTATAAACCAAAGGTTCAGGGTTCAAAGCTCACCTAATACAAATACAAAAGACCACTCCAACAACTAATACAAAATATCTCAAACAACCTAAACAACAATCAATACAAAACTTCGAACTGCCTCAATAAAAAAACATAAAACAGTGGTAAAAAACAACAACAAATAAGTCAGCTGTAATACTAATAATGACATACAACACAAATTGCTTTGCTTATTATGTAAATGTATAAGCTCCTCCCACTGGAGGTGGGCTTTACCCATGCTCCTCCCCCTCCTACCGGAGCTAAAAGAGGGCGTGAGGAGGGAGGCGGGCTGATTCCACGCTCCTCGCCTTAAAAAGAGCAAAGATAGAGATTTACCAGGACCAAGATTCAAACCCCCAACCTTCCACTTGTGAGGCCTCTCCTTTTCTCTTGCGCCACCAGGCTTTTCACACTAATAAGAAACTCGAGGTAATATTTTAAGTTTAAGGGAGAGGTGGCAGGTCAAAAGTTGAAAGTCTAGAGCAAACACCTCTCCCCCTGACAGAATGACTGAATCTACTAGATTCACTGATGATCAGGGTTCATTATGACACAACTTTTTTGAGTTTTAGGTTATTGTTAAAAACCATCTGTTGGAAAAAAAAACATGCAACAGATGGTTGGAGAGCAAACAGAGGGATGTTTAATGTTATCAAAACACATATTCGTTATTGTCATATCTTAAAGTCATTTATGAATTTCAGAAGACCAAAACTAGCAGTTTTAATCAAGAGTGTGAACCTGGCTCAGAGTTCAAACAAAATAAGAGCAATACACTTAAACACAGAATTGATTATGAATATAAAGACAAAGGGTAATTAACTAATTGTTTATGAGTGAGTTAGTCTGCAGAAACTGTAGTGGATGTGTGTAAAGCAGTGGTTTTCAAAGTGGGGTCCAGGGGACCCTCATGATTTCTTGAGGGGGTTCTGAATGTCCCCTTACATTTCTGTAACTCCCGAGAGTGTACAAAATGGAACCAAATGGACCCCTAATGGTCCATTTGTACACTCTCAGAGATATGGGGGTCATTGAAATTAAAATGTCTTAGAAGTAAGGAGTTGGATGATGGATGCAAACCAAAAGACAAACAAACCAAAATGTGAGAGGGGAGAATGAGAGACTCCAAAAGTAATGAAGACTGCTGTCACTATGCGAGTCAGGAGGGAGTGCAGGACAGAAAGACCAAGGCAGACTAGTTCAGATACATGGAGTTTTCTTGTTTTTATTATGACAAAAACCAGGGCACCAGAGCACGAGAAGGACTAGGAAGGCACTTGCAAGTTTCACTTGTAAAAGCACAACAAGTAAGCCTACATACACCGAATCAAGGAGACTAGATCAAACACTAAGATACTCATAGACAACTACATACAACAAACAGACTGGCAGTGAAGGACAAACAGAAACACATTGGAGACACAGGTGCTTATCTATGGACAATCAACACACGATTGGCTAGGGCTAAACAAGACACAGGTGAACAACATTTGCAAATGACATGGTGAGACAAGACAGGTAGCAGCAAACAGGAAACACTCAGACATCACTACAAAACAAAAGGTACACAAGTGTAAATTAAAACTAGAACTAAGAAGATATATTTCTAAAATATGTAAAGAAACACAACTGTATTGTAAAACACCAAGTATAACTAAGAAACAAGGAACACAACAGTTATTGTTAAAAAACATCTGTTGAAACATTTTTCTCTGCACCCAGATTTACTCTTTCATTGAGAGCAAACAGAGGGATGTTTAATGTCATCAAAATACAAATCCGTTATTGTCATATCTTATAGTCATTAAATAGAGTTGCATCTTCCATATCAGTGTGGCTCAGGAGATATACCAGGGATTTATAAGCTAAAGGTTTAGAGTTTGAAACTCCTTAATATAATGTTTCACTCTCAATCTAAAATCGAAGAGGTTGGTTAAGTATTGCAGTCTTACGTGAGTTTTAATATAAATTGTGAAAGGTGAGTTAACTATTACATTCCCGGGCGCTTCTTCCATGCTAGCGTGTTTCAAATGATAACTCAGGGGTTTCAAATCCAAGGGTTCTGGGTTCAAAGCTCCCAAAGAGCATTTTTCACTTTCCATCTAAATTGTGAAAGGTGAGTTAACTTATTACATTCCCGGTTGCATCTCCTATGTTAGTGTGGCTCAAATGATAACTCAGAGGTTTCAAGTCCGAGGATTCTGGGTTCAAAGCTCTCAAAGAGCATTTTTCACTTTCCATCTAAATTGTGAAAGGTGAGTTAACTATTACATTCCCAATGGCTTCTTCCATGCTAGCGTGGCTCAAATGATAACTCAGGGGTTTCAAATCCGAGGGTTCTGGGTTCAAAGCTCCCAAAGAGCATTTTTCACTTTCCATCTAAATTGTGAAAGGTGAGTTAACTATTACATTCCCGATTGCGTCTTCCATGCTAGCATGGCTCAAATGATAACTCAGGGGTTTCAAATCCGAGGGTTCTGGGTTCAAAGCTCTCAAAGATCATTTTTCACTTTCCATCTAGATTGTGAAAGGTGAGTTAACTATTACATTCCCAATTGCATCTTCTATGCCAGTGTGGCTCAATAGATAAATCAGCGGTTTATAAACCAAAGGTTCAGGGTTCAAAGCTCACCTAATACAAATACAAAAGACCACTCCAACAACTAATACAAAATATCTCAAACAACCAAAACAACAATCAATACAAAACTTCAAAGTGCCTCAATTAAAAAAAACATAAAACAGTGGTCAAAAAAATAACAAATAAGTCAGCTGTAATACTAATAATGACATACAACACAAATTGCTTTGCTTATTATGTAAATGTATTAAGCTCCTCCCACTGGAGGTGGGCTTCACCCATGCTCCTCCCCCTCCTACCGGAGCTAAAAGAGGGCGTGAGGAGGGAGGCGGGCTGATTCCACGCTCCTCGCCTTAAAAAGAGCAAAGACAGAGATTTACCAGGACCAAGATTCAAACCCCCAACCTTCGACTTGCAAGGCCTCTCCTTTTCTCTTGCGCCACCAGGCTTTTCACACAAATTAGAAACTCGAGGTAATATTTGAAGTTTAAGGGAGAGGTGGCAGGTCAAAAGTTGAAAGTCTACAGCAAACACCTCTCCCCCTGACAGAATGACTGAATCTACTAGATTCACTGATGATCAGGGTTCATTATGACACAACTTTTTTGAGTTTTAGGTTATTGTTAAAAACCATCTGTTGGAAAAAAAAACTTAAAGTCGTTTATTAATTTCAGAAGACCAAAACTAGCAGTTTTAATCAAGAGTGTGAACCTGGCTCAGAGTTCAAACAAAATAAGAGCAATACACTTAAACACAGAATTGATTATGAATATAAAGACAAAGGCTAATTAACTAATTGTTTATGAGTGAGTTAGTCTGCAGAATCTGTAGTGGATGTGTGTAAAGCAGTGGTTTTCAAAGTGGGGTCCAGGGGACCCTCATGGTTTCTTGAGGGGGTTCTGAATGTCCCCTTACATTTCTGTAACTCCCGAGAGTGTACAAAATGGAACCAAATGGACCCCTAATGGTCCATTTGACACTCTCAGAGATATGGGGGTCATTGAAATTAAAATGTCTTAGAAGTAAGGAGTAGGATGATGGATGCAAACCAAAAGACAAACAAGCCAAAATGTGAGAGGGGAGAATGAGGGACTCCAAAAGTAATGAAGACTGCTGTCACTATGCGAGTCAGGAGGGAGTGCAGGACAGAAAGACCAAGGCAGACTAGTTCAGATACATGGAGTTTTATTGTTTTTATTATGACAAAAACCAGGGCACCAGAGCACGAGAAGGACTAGGAGGGCACTTGCAAGTTTCACTTGTAAAAGCACAACAAGAAAGCATACACCAAATCAAGGAGACTAGATCAATCACTAAGATACTCATAGACAACTACATACAACAAACAGACTGGCAGTGAAGGGCAAACAGAAACACATTGGAGACACAGGTGCTTATCTATGGACAATCAACACACGATTGGCTAGGGCTAAACATGACACAGGTGAACAACATTTGCAAATGACATGGTGAGACAAGACAGGTAGCAGCAAACACTCAGACATCACTACAAAACAAAAGGTACACAAGTGTAAATTAAAACTAGAACTAAGAAGATATATTTCTAAAGAAACACAACTGTATTGTAAAACACCAAGTATAACTAAGAAACAAGGAACACAACAGTTATTGTTAAAAAACATCTGTTGGAACATTTTTCTCTGCACCCAGATTAACTCTTTCATTGAGAGCAAACAGAGGGATGTTTAATGTCATCAAAATACAAATCCGTTATTGACATATCTTATAGTCATTAAATAGAGTTGCATCTTCCATATCAGTGTGGCTCAGGATATATACCAGGGATTTATAAGCTGAAGGTTTAGAGTTTGAAACTCCTTAATATAATTTTTCACTCTCAATCTAAAATCGAAGAGGTTGGTTAAGTATTGCATTCTTACGTGAGTTTTCCATGTTCGTGTGGCTCGAGGTATTATTCAGCCTTCCAAGGGGTGTTAAAACATGAACTATTTACGTATTATTTATTTATTTATCTCTAACAAAAGGTTCGTTTGCACCGGCTATCGCCATCTTGTTTTTTAGGACCCTTGCGAGATTCCCACAACGTGGCTATGTAGTGACTGAAAGCACAGAAGAAAATGGGGAAACTCTGCCACTTAGTGGACCTTTTTTGTAAACCACACACAAAACAGTCAAAATGTAGCAATAAAACACAACCCAAGCATCACAAAGGTAGATAAACAACCATCAATCAATAAAGATGCAATAACTATAACTGTATAGTAAGTATCAAAAACCCTTTTGTTGGTGGTCATTTACATTGTTTGAGCTTTGTTTTTCTGATAAGGAGGTCAGCATTTGTATTTTGTTTTCTCTCGTGGGTATAGGTAAGAGGTTATTGTTTCTTTGTAGATATAAATTACTATATTATAAAACACACATAGGGGGTAGGGGTCCTTTGACATGAGAATCACTAACCTGGATACAGACATCAGGCTGAAGCAGTGATTTTCAACCCTTTTCACGTCAAGGACCCCCTGTTATGATTATTACGTTTATGAAGAGGCTTCTCTCCTGTGTGTGTGTGTGTGTGTGTGTGTGTGTGTGTGTGTGTGTGTGTGTGTGTGTGTGTGTGTGATCAGCACTTTAACCCTATATACATACATTGCATATTTTAAAATAGCCGATAGCTCACAACGCATCGCAGCTATTTTCAAAGAAAAATCTTGAGAATCCAAATCCACACAGATCTTGTATGGGGGTCTATGGCACAACATATCTTCAGAAGGGGG
>NC_139949.1:36917873-37047873 GCF_963454915.1 Gymnoscopelus microlampas | reverse complement strand
TTTCATTTATATTGCACTTTACATTTGAAGCAAATCTCAAAGTGCCACAGTACAGGATAAAAAACATTTGCATAAAATAATATCTAAAAACAATCATATCACATCACTTTGACCCCTGGATTAGAGTGTGTGAAACGATGTGCTTGGATTTTAGTTTGTGTTCATAATATGTGTCTGGAAATCAACGAAAGAGAAGTTATTGGAATAAATATAGATTATGAGGGGCTAACATTTTTCTGTTGTATGGATTATCAAAAGTTTTAAGCCACCGCCCTCAAACCGATTAATTAAATAATTAATTCTGACCAGAACAGATTGGACTAGTCTCTTCCAGTTGAGGTGTTTAGGCAACATGAGGCATTTAATTCTCATTGTGCTGTCATTGTGATTATATTTATATACTGTCCATGCTGTGTAGAGAGATGAGCCGAATTTGCACACAAAATATTGTCAAAAATGTAATTTATAATTTCCAGTGCAGCCTCCATAATTCTGCACTGGGAGAGAAGAAGAAAAATAGGCATAAAGAAAATAAAACCCTCGCTAAAAATACAATTTTACCCCAAATTACTGAGATGATCAGAATAACTAATAAATATAATATAGGACATTTTTTCACAAATTTCGGACAAGGTTGATTCACACAGGATTAAAATCACAGACGTTCTACTTAATTATTACAAATGACCAGAGAATTTACTCACTTTGTCCAGTATGTGTGTCTTACATTGGTCTTTGTTGTTGCAGCATAGATGAGTTGCTGTCTGTTCCAGTCTAGACTGAACACTTTACAAACACACACAATGCATATACACCCAAACAACGATAAGCAGTGTATGATGTTTACTGACATTAATAATGAAACCATGGTATGTGGTCAGTAACTCAGGAAACAGGATGCTTTTAACATACATCTCCACACTTCCTTTTCAGCTGTTTTATTGTCTGCAGTAAAAACTGTAGTGCTGTTTGTATCAGTAACATTTCTTGATGGTCATTGTATTATACTGTAAGTATCAATTGTCATTTTAAACAATCATTTTGAGTCAAGAGTATTATCAGGTACATACTTACAGTACTTTTCATAGGTCAGTAGAATGTATAATTAATTGACTGGAATAATGCTATTGTCAAGTAAAGTTTTATTAGATGCTTCCACTGTTCAGCTTAAGTTTGTAAAAAGAATCTGGGTTACAAAATAACACGTTTATTAACAAATCACTTTAACAGTAAGGGTGTTTTTGTCACATGCACAACAATACAGCTGTGACATTCTTATTGTACTTGATCACTTAAACCCTATACTTTGTTGACAAGGGTTTCATAGGGCTCTATACTTGGCCTCCTTCTTTTCCCTCTACACCAAATCTCTTAACTGAAAATGTGACACAATGCGAGCATGTAGATCTGCTGTTTTAGCCCACTCTTCACCTATCATGGCATGCTCAGAAAAGGGACTGTAGGGTTCAATTGGTCAACATTGTGACAACGTAAAAATATATATGATATGGTGATCAAAAATCCATGTTAAATACAAAACAGCAAGTAGTATGTATAGCATAATAGAATAGAATAATCGAGTGAAATGTTACTAAATGTCATATAGAAAAAACGGTAAACACAATTCTCATGGTTGTGGTAACGATTCAAAATCAGGTTGTCAGACACAGGCAGGAGGATCAAAACATCACATTAATAGTCTCGCTTTTGACTAAATACTTCTTTTTTTTACCAACTACATTTTCTCGTTTAAGTGTGTATTTTAAGATTCTGCCAGGTAACAAGGTGAAATAATGTCCCATGGGGTTCATTTTAAACCCTAATCTTACAAAAATCCTACCCAAACCCAAAAATGGAAACAATAGCAAATAGCAGAACTTTAGAAGTATACAACATACAGAGACAAATGAACACATTTTTCTATACAATTTGGACTCAAGGAATTAATTAAAATGCATTAAGATACAAGCACATCTGGACTCTAGTTCTGGGCAGAGAAGTGCATGACATAAACTGTGTCTAACTGTGTCCTTAAAAGGATCCCTGGCTAATAAGCCTTATTTGCCTTAATACATTGTAATAGCCCTATAGACCAATTATGTGTTTACTAACATTGAGACTGGACGCACAGGTGATTGTTTCACGCAATCAATTCTCAACCTGTTGTTTTGGGGTGCGCTGGTTTCAGCACACCCCAACCCCCTCTTGTGTGTTGGCTAGTGAGGCGCGTCCTAGCGAGACCTGATAGAATGGGTGGTCGCAGCACAATTTACGGTACACTAATTTGACATAATAAGCCGTTATTACAAATAATGTGTTTCTTATTAGCAATAATGTTTTTTTATTAGAAAGAAACAAACGTTGTTATACCCTTATTTTCCACTATTATCCCTTAATTGTTTTAATTAGAAATTGAATGAAACGTAACAAAAGGCGTTATTAGAAATGGTGTTCTCTGCTATTAGACAGAAACAAACAAACACAGTTAATGGAACATAATTCCTAGAGCATAATAAGCATAATAAGACCTAACAAAGCCTATTAAGATGTTATTTCCACTTACTTGACCGTCACATTACAACCCCGCAACGACTAACTACACGATGTGATGTTAGGCTAGTGTACTATAAGGGTTTCGTTAGAACAATGTGTTCTTTATTAGGCCTTTATTTAATGTTATTTCCACTTACTTCAAGTTACTTTACATCTAATTTCAACAGAACTGTACTGTAAATTGTACATCAGCCATTCTGGGCTAACTTCATGACCCATTATACTTCTGCCTACCTTTTTGCTTAATAAAAAATATTTTGTTGTTATTAGGAACAAATTACCTCTCATTACCACAGAACTGTACCATAAATTGTACACCAGCTATTCCGTGCTAACGTCATGACACATTATACTTCTGCCTACCTTTTTGCTTAATAAAAATTAATATGTTGTTATTAGGTGCTTTTATTTTTCTTACCTCTAAAAATAGACTAAGAAGTCATTCTATGACCAGACCACAGACCCAAAAAAGTCACTACAAATGGTACTACCAATCAACTCTAAATTGCCTGAAACATACTCCTAACAGGTTTTTGGGGGGACGATTTTGGCCTCCACACTTAGTGATTTTTTCGGATTTAACTTTCGTTTCGGTAGTGACCAACTTTCGTTTCGGTAGTGACCCAATGGTGAAAAAATAAATTGACTAAGTCCAGAGCTCGATGAATGTTAGGGACCAAAAAAAGTCACTACAAATGGTACTACCAATCAACTCTAAATTGCCTGAAACGTACTCCTAACAGGCTTTTGGGGGGACGATTTTGGCCTCCACACTTAGTGATTTTTTCGGATTTAACTTTCGTTTCGGTAGTGACCAACTTTCGTTTCGGTAGTGACCCAATGGTGAAAAAATAAATTGACTAAGTCCAGAGCTCGATGAATGTTAGGGACCAAAAAAAGTCGCTAGAAATGGTACTACCAATCAACTCTAAATTGCCTGCATAATAAATACATCGTATGGAAATACAATTTAAAATTAATAATATTACAACCCCTAATCCAAACACATTTCTCGCGCTCATGCTCATATACGCACAATGAGCTTTTCCCCGGAGAGCTGCATTGCTGTGTGAAAATAGCTAGCCGATCTACAGCTCGGCTATTCTCAAATAGGTTTGAAGTGCTATGTGGACTATAGTCGCTTCCAATCCACCATGGAAATGGAAATGCAACGCAAACCATGAGCAGGGCACCACAGGGATTTGAACCCTGTCTTAGTAAAACCAGGAGAACCAGACCAGTGCCTTTTGTGTTGTTTTGGTTTGTTGCGTTTGTTTTTTATGGCGCAACACAAGTGACCTAGTCATCGGATATTAGCTAATAGTGGGCAAGGGTGGATTTAGCATAGCTTTGACCTAACCAAATACAGTTTATCATGACATCATCAGCACTACTAAAACAAGACAGGTCTCGACATTAACTTTTCTATTTTCATTTGATTTTATTATTAGTACAGTGCTTTCTCACCGTCAACAAACAGTATAGTGCTTTCTCACCGTCAACAAACAGTACAGTGCTTTCTCACCGTCAACAAACAGTATAGTGCTTTCTCACCGTCAACAAACAGTATAGTGCTTTCTCACCGTAAACAAACAGTACAGTGCTTTCTCACCGTCAACAAACAGTACAGTGCCTTCTCACCTTCAACAAACAGTATAGTGCCTTCTCACCGTCAACAAACAATATAGTGCTTTCTCACCGTCAACAAACAGTATAGTGCTTTCTCACCGTCAACAAACAGTATAGTGCTTTCTCACGTCAGCAAACAGTATAGTGCTTTCTCACCGTCAACAAACAGTATAGTGCTTTCTCACCGTCAACAAACAGTATAGTGCTTTCTCACCGTCAACAAACAGTATAGTGCTTTCTCACCGTCAACAAACAGTATAGTGCTTTCTCACCGTAAACAAACAGTATAGTGCTTTCTCACCGTTCTCAAAGGGAGACGGAATGGAATATACATTAACAATTAGGTACACAAGAAAAGAAATGAGCAAAGTAAATACAGCATATGGAAATACAATTTAAAATTAATAATATTACAACCCCTAATCCAAACACATTTCTCGCGCTCATGCTCATATACGCACAATGAGCTTTTCCCCGGAGCGCTGCATTGCTGTGTGAAAATAGCTAGCCGATCTACAGATCGGCTATTCTCAAATAGGTTTGAAGTGCTATGTGGACTATAGTCGCTTCTAATCCACCATGGAAATGGAAATGCAACGCAAACCATGAGCAGGGCACCACAGGGATTTGAACCCTGTCTTAGTAAAACCAGGAGAACCAGACCAGTGCCTTTTGTGTTGTTTTGGTTTGTTGCGTTTGTTTTTTATGGCGCAACACAAGTGACCTAGTCATCGGATATTAGCTAATAGTAGGCAAGGGTGGATTTAGCATAGCTTTGACCTAACCAAATACATTTTTTCATGACATCATCAGCACTACTAAAACAAGACAGGTCTCGACATTAACTTTTCTATTTTCATTTGATTTTATTATTAGCTTTTGTATTATTATTTATGCATGTAGAATTTCTTTTTACTATTTATTGCATAGCAATAAAAGACAATATGTCTCAAAAACACTGGCTTACAGTTGAATTATTGGCAATAAAATAAATAGGAACTCAAGAAATTAAGACAAATACTGACAATGCCTCTGAACATTGGCTTGCAGTTATTCCACATGCAATAATAATAGTAGGCGAGGATGGAAATTAAGTTGTCCTTTTGAGGAGCAGTGGAACTTCTCTTAAAGGAGTAGGAGTAGTTCACCCAAAAGTGACTTATTTTCTATCAATTGCACACCCCATGATTGTTTTTGTGGCATTCCTAAGCCAATAATTTGATTCCCGTCTCCTACCGGCTAATGTATCCGGTAGGAGACACAAAGTAGATTATTTGCGTCTCCTACCAGATACACACCCGGTCATCAAAGTATTGGCTTAGGAATGCCACAAAAAAATAAATCCATGAATTCAAGGCTTCATGGGGTGTGCAATTGATAGAAAATAAGTCATTTATTTGGGTGAACTCCTCCTTTAAGTAGGCCTACAATGTTGAGGTATTTTTTACTTCTGGAGTATTTCCAATTTTCAATACTTTAACTTCTATTCCCTACATCTCAGAGGCAAATATTATACTTTTACTCCACTGCAATCATTTAAAATGTTTAGTTACTAGTTACTTTGTAGATTTTGATTATCATTGTAGATTTTGATCATCATTACAAAACATACATTATCCACTTCAGCCCTATTTGGCTATAGCTGATCTACAAGCTCGCGACGCGTTGTGAGCTTGTAGTGAGCTCCACCCAGAAGAGATGTGTCCGTGTGCCCATTATTCAGATTGTTTACTGAAATAAAAGTATCAATACTGCAATGCAGAAATACTGTTACAAGTAAAAGTCCCGGAATTCAACATTTACTTGAGTAAAAGTAGAAAAGTATTGGTATAAAAATCTACTCAAAGTACCAAAAATAGAAATTATTGAAAATATTTATGCAGAATGTCACAAGTTTTCAAATGTATGAAATATATAAAATAATTTTGGAAATAGTGGATCTACAACAGTGTTAGATCGTCTATTTTCAAATGGCCAAAATGTATATAGGGCTGAAGTGGTTAATGTATGTTTTGTAATGATCAAAATCAAAAATGTAAAAATATTTACATTTGAGATGTAGTGGAGTAGAAGAAAAAATAGTGAAAATTGGAAATGCTCCAGTAAAGTAAAACAAATAACTCAATTTTACTTAAGGACAGTACTTGAGTAAATGTACTTAGTTACCTTACAACTGTGGTTAAATGGCCTGTCTTGGTTTAAAGCCCACTCACCACGACAAGGTGCAGGCCGAGAGTGGGAGGGGGGGGGATCAACAATTGGGACGAGACGACATGAAACATTTATTACAAACATAGCAAACAGATATTTCATAATTGTATGAGACTTGGGCGTCTTCTTCTTTCGTGTATCATCATCAGATGTCCAGCTCAATGACGTGCAGCAACGCTCTCGTCTCAGGTCCCACATCAAAGAGACCGGCCTCCGATGGTGATCTGTAGAGGACACAGAGAGGTGATTATGTGATCAGCCGTCTGCTAAAGCGTACTGTGCTGCCGGCCCAACATCTTCATGCACGTTTTGAAGTGTCGAACCCCAGTACGCAGTCGGTTCAGCTAGGTCAATTGCCGGCGTGGCATATCTTCCTCCTTTGATGCCGTCTCCTGGGTCCCAGATCTAGCGGTGACAACGTGTGGGCCCATGCAGAAGACTCCCCACTCCTGCTTCCAGGATGCCTCCCATCCATGCCTTTGTAGACAGGTCTTCAGGGATAGAACTGAGCATCTCTTGTTGAATGGGCGGCAGGACTTGAGTCTGTTTGGAGGCAACGCTGTCATAGAGGTGTCATGCAGGATATGCCAATCATGTTTCTGGGCTTTCCTTGGGGTGAGGATGTGAGGGTAGCAGCCTCTCATTGGAGTCCGGTTGAGGCAATTCCTGCTAGGATTGAGAAGTAGAACATTCAGGCGGGATTCAGGCAACCAGTTATGATCCGGAGAACGTAGCCAAATGGCAGCATCAACCTTTTTGGCATGTGGGCTCCTACACCAGGCTGAGGCACAGTGTTTGGCTGCAGCGAAGACCAGGGCTTGCGTGGGGATTCGTAGTACCTTGGCAGAGGAATCTCAGGACGTACCAGCGAGACATCAGATTGGCGAGACCCTTGATGACACTTTGGCCTCTGGGTGTTGCTTAAAAGACAGTGTCCTATCCAGATACCTTGGGGCTTGCTGGAACTCCAGCTGGTTGTTGTCCACGAACACATCCGGTTCCCTTTCTGCTTCACTGTTGTTGAGGTGATATGCTGCCAACACCGTCTTGCCAATGCTGAGCTGCAGGCGCCACCAGCAAAAGTAGGCTGCCAAGATGTCCATGTGGACATGATGGAGGTCATTGGGGTAGAGCGGCTTAGTTGGATTTTACAGACCAGGAGTGTTAGTATAGGGAGAGGCATGGCTGAAGAGCTTTGCACATCACTCACGTCTTGCTGATGCCAAAGTCAAAACACAGTATATACCTCATTGTGATAGCTGTATGTCTGCAGTACACCTCACTGGTGGCAATTGCCTGGTTGTGATGCGTAGATGTGATCAATCAGGGTAAGCTCTTTGGCCGTTGCAGTGGATATAAGCTAATTTGCTGTTGCATTTTTTAGAGATATTTCACTTTGAATTTCCCCATTGAAATTAATGGGATTTTTCACCCGTTCCATCCGTTTCTTTGACGGCAAACTAGCCCTTAATTATTTTAGCTACAAACTCTGTTCCAACTCTACAACGTTTGGCCTACTTAGGACATGTCGGCTACCATTTGAATTTTTGAAATCATTTGTACTTTTAAACCTTTTGAACCTTTCAAACCTTTATGTTTCAAACCTTTAGAACCTCTTAAACCTTTTACATGTTTCAAACCTTTAGAACCTTTAAAACCTTAAACCTTTTAAAACCTTAAAAAACCTTAAACCTTTAAAAACCTTAGACCTTTAAAAACCTTAGACCTTTAAAAACCTTAGACCTTTAAAAACCTTAGACCTTTTAAACCTTAAACCTTTAAAACCTTAAACCTTTAAAACCTTAAACCTTTTAAAACCTTAAAAAACCTTAGACCTTTAAAAACCTTAGACCTTTAAAAACCTTAGACCTTTTAAAACTTAGACCTTTTAAACCTTAAACCTTTAAAACCTTAAACCTTTTAAAACCTTAAAAAACCTTAGACCTTTAAAAACCTTAGACCTTTAAAACCTTTAAAACCTTAAACCCTTTAAAACCTCACCACAGTTGAGATATTTGTTGCGGCATTTGTGGTCTTTTTAAATAATTTTGATCACATATACGCATCACAACCAGGCTATTGCCACCAGTCAGGTGTACTGCAGACTTAGAGCTATCACAATGAGGGAAAAACTGTGTTTTGACTTCGGCATCAGCAAGAAGTGAGTGATGGGCAAAGCTCTTCGGCCATGCCTCTACCTATACCAACACTCCTGGTCTGTAAAATCCAACTCAGCCGCTCTACCCCAAATGACTTCCATCATGTCCACATGGACATCTTAGGAGCCTACCTTCGTAGGTGGCGCCTGCAGCTCAGCATTGGGAGGACAGTGTTGGCAGCATATCACGTCAACAACAGCGAAGCAAAACGGGAACTGGACGTGTTCATGGACCACAATCACTTGGAGTTCCAGCAAGCCCCAAGGTACCTGGATAGGACACTGTCTTCTAAGCAACACCCAGAGGCCAAAGTGTCATCAAAGGTCTCGCCAATCTGATGTCTCGCTGGTACGTCCTGAGATTCCTCTGCCAAAGTACTACGAATCCCCACGCAAGCCCTGGTCTTTGCTGCAGCCAAACACTGTGCCTCAGCTTGGTGTAGAAGCCCACATGCCAAAAAAGTTGATGCTGCCATTAACAATGTTCTCCGGATTATAACTGGTTGCCTGAATCCCACCCCTATATTCTACTTCCCAATGCTAGCAGGAATTGCCTCAACCGGCCTCCAACGAGAGGCTGCTACCCTCACATCCTCGCCCCAAGGATAGCCCAGAAAGATGACTGGCATATCCTGCATGACAACACTATGACAGCATTGCCTTCAAAACAGACTCAAGTCCCGCCACCCATACAACAAGAGATGCTCAGTTCTATCCCTGAGGACCTGTCTACAAAGGCATGGGTGGAGGCATCCTGGAAGCAGGAGTGGGAGTCTTCTGCATGGGCCCACACGTTGTCGCCGCTACATCTGGGACCCAGGAGACGGCATCAAAGAGGGAGATCTGCTATGCTGGAAATTGACCTAGCTGAACAGACTGCGTACTGGGGTTGGACACTTCAAAACATACATGAAGAAGTGGGCCTGGTAGACAGCACAGTATGCTTGTGCAAACTGCTGATCACTTGTATTGCTATTGGATTGTATAGCTACCTTGCGATGATGTAACTCCAAAGGTGGGCAAGAAATACAAAATAGTTGCTCCATTGGTTAGATATTTGTCATTCAAAATGTACATCTCGTTGACTCAGTTCAGGTATGTTGGGACACATCGACATGATGTTCTTGATCTTGTTCTTCTTCGGGCAAGAAATTAAAACTTTTAAATGGAAAAACGTAGATCATCTTGATTAAAATGTAGCAGCTTCATATGATTCTTGTTCTTCTTTGGGCAAGAAATAAAATGTAGCAGCTTCATGTGATTCTTGTTCTTCTTTGGGCAAGAAATTAGACAGTTCCCCCCACCGCGACTTAACACCCAAAAAAAGTGACTTTTCAAATGACCAGGTCTTTTGGACCTTTTCAAATGACCAGGTAGGGGCCCGGATTTACAAAGGCCTATGTCTAAAAACCTGAAAAGAAAACCCAGCAGGTTAGGGTTAGAACAGCATACGACACAAGTAGCATCCAACACAAACACTTCATCCTTTGCTGTATGCTGCAGCATGAAGCAACTGCAGCATACAGCAAAGGAAAAGGAAAAATTAGGACCGTCACAATTATTACATAATCGCAAGTATTTTAGATAATCGCAATACTTTTTTTGGGGATAATAGTTATAATTGTCATAATCGTTTCCATGTTGAAAAACAGTTTGATATATTTTCAAAATATTGTGGAAATAGCCAAACTACACACTCAAAACGCATCACCACGTGATGCGTTTTGAGCTTGTAGTTCGGCTTTTGTTTACGAATTCAGAAAAAAGTTCAAAATGTTACCACAACGCAATTAAAACCGCTAATCGCAACTATTTGAGCGACACTTAATCAAGCGTCAAGTTAATCATAATCGTGACAGCCCTAAAGAGATTCCTACTTTGAGCAGTCTTCAGAGGAAACCCCCCGCGGGCCGAGGTCTTTGGCGGAGCCAGCGGTAGTTTCACAGGAGGGTGCAGCCTGGGTCGGTTCACAGGAGGGTGCAGCCTGGGTCGGTTCACAGGAGGGTGCAGCCTGGGTCAGTTCACAGGAGGGTGCAGCCTGGGTCGGTTCACAGGAGGGTGCAGACTGGGTCGGTTCACAGAGTGATGAATACATCCAAGGATGTGCCTTCTATTTTTTGCCGAAGTGTACCGGAATGGCTTCTTCTCGTCTGAAAGAAAGCTACCAAACATAAAAAAGAAAAATGCTCATTATTAGAGTGTGTGTGTGTGTGTGTGTGTGTGTGTGTGTGTGTGTGTGTGTGTGTGTGTGTGTGTGTGTGTGTGTGTGGTATAGTTACCTTGCTGTGATTTCACTCCACGGGTGGGCGAGTGGCATTGGTTAGAAATTGAGCAACGTGATCTTTAAGATGACCAGGTCCAGGCCCGGATTTATACAGTTCCCCCCCATCCCAGCCAGAAAAAGGTGACCTTTGGTACCGACCAAAAAGTGACTTTTGGGACCTACCAAACAGTGTCCTTTTGGTACCTACCAAAAAGTGACCTTTGGTCTTATGGACCACCAGGTCCAAATCCTGGATTTGCCACATCAAAATAAATATTGAATGCAAACTAAACAAACTACACTACCAACATAGTCTTAGATTCAACGTCAGCCTTGAAATCTGAAAAAAAGAGCACACATCTTTAACCACATCAACAGACCTCCGACAATTCGTATTTCATACACCCAACCAGTATGAAATACACCACAAGCATCATCCAACCAGTATGAAATACACCACAAGCATCATCCATTACAAACTGCAGCATGAAGCAACTGCAGCATCCAGCAAAGGAAAAGGAAAATTGTCATTGTCTTTAGGACCGTCACAATTATTACATAATCGCAAGTATTTGAGATAATCACAATACTTTTTTGGGGATAAGTCATAATCGTTTCCATGTTGAAAAATGTTCATACAATTTCAAACATTTTCCAATCATTGTGGAAATAGCCGACCTACACGCTCAAAGCTTGTAGTTCGGCTTTTGTTTACGAAGCCTAAAAAAGCCGGACAAAGTTTTATTCAAAATGTTACTACGACACAATTAAAATAGTTAATCGCAACTATTTGAGCGACAATCAATCAAGCGTCAAGTTAAATGTCATAATCGTGACAGCCCTAAAGAGGTTCCTACCTTAAGGCGTCTTCAGAGGAAACCCCCATGCAGCTAAATCCATGGATAGAGAGAGTCACAGGAGGTGTAGACAGAGGCTCTTCAAAAGACTTGTAGAGAGAGGCTCTTCGAAAGACTTTGCACACAGTGGCTCTTCGAAAGACTTTGTAGACAGCGGCTCCTCCTCGAAACACTTTGTAGACAGCGGCTCCTCCTCGAAAGATTTTGTAGACAGCGGCTCTTCACAAGACTTACCTTAGTGTAGAGTCTACACTAAGGTAAGTCTTGTGAAGAGCCGCTGTCTACAAAGTCTTGTGAAGAGCCTCTGTGTAGACAGAGGCTCTTCACAAGACTTTGTAGACAGCGGCTCCTCCTCGAAAGACTTTGTAGACAGCGGCTCCTCCTCGAAAGATTTTGCAGACAGCGGCTCCTCCTCGAAAGACTTTGTAGACAGCGGCTCCTCCTCGAAAGACTTTGTAGACAGCGGCTCCTCCTCGAAAGACTTTGTAGACAGCGGCTCCTCCTCGAAAGACTTTGTAGACAGCGGCTCCTCCTCGAAAGATTTTGTAGACAGCGGCTCTTCAGAAGACTTACCTTAGTGTAGAGTCTACACTAAGGTAAGTCTTGTCTTGTGAAGAGCCTCTGTCTACACTGTAGACAGAGGCTCTTCAAAAGACTTTTTTGAAGAGGATCCTCTGTCTACAAAGTCTTTTGAAGAAGATCCTCTGTCTACAGACAGTAGCTCCTCTTCAAAAGACTTTGCAAACAGAAGCTCCTCTTCAAAAGACTTTGTAGGCTGGGTCGGTTCACAGGAGGGTGCAGCCTGGGTCGGTTCACAGGAGGGTGCAGCCTGGGTCGTTTCACAGGAGGGTGCAGCCTGGGTCGGTTCACAAGAGGATGCAGCCTGGGTCGGTTCACAGGAGGGTGCAGCCTGGGTCGGTTCACAGGAGGGTGCAGCCTGGGTCGGTTCACAGGAGGGTGCAGCCTGGGTCGGTTCAAAGAAGGGTGCAGGCTGGGTCGGTTCACAGGAGGGTCTAGCCTGGGTCGGTTCACAGGAGGGTGCAGCCTGGGTCGGTTCACAGGAGGGTGCAGCCTGGGTCGGTTCACAGGAGGGTGCAGGCTGGGTAGTTTCACAGGAGGGTGCAGGCAAGAACAACCTCGGTAAAACTCTCTCCACTCTAGTTTCTATCTTATAATGAAGAGGAAGGGGGTGGTCCCCCCCCCCCCCCTGCAACACCTCTGCCAGGATGTATACTTGAGTATCTGAAAGAAAACAAACAAAGAAATAAAGATTTATTCAAGTGACCGAGAGCCACATTTAGGATACGTATACTGTATCCTGGTTTTAACATCAGGGGATCGATCATACTGGAGATATTCTGTGACTACTTGAAACGGTAACAAAATTGAAAAATCGCTGGCAGTGGGCAAACACAGCCAGAAATAAGTCTGGCACTGAATCGCACTGAAAGGGTTAACTTAATGGCAATATGGCCGATGTTTGAAAATGGTCTATTGACGGTTTAAGTGGTTAAATGTCTGCCACTAATTTACAAAACACTGAGAGTCAATGAATCTATTAAATCTATGGAAAAACTTTAATCTGCAACACAATTTTACACAATATGTAGTGGGGGGGTCCCTGCTGTGGGGGTCCCTGCTTCATCTCTCAGCCTGAAAAACGTTGAAGACCCCTGAAGTAGGCTATGCCTAGGGCTGTGACAATTAAAACATTTAAGTTGACGACTGTCATACAAATACATGTGATTAACCATTTAGTTGTGTTTTTTGGCATTGGATCATATGGACAGTGGTGTAAAGTAAGTAAGTACATTTACTCAAGTAGGCAAGGCAACTTTATTTATATAGCACTTTTCATACACAGGGCAATTCAAAGTGCTTTACAGAATAAAAGTATTGTACTTAAGTACAGTTGCGAGGTATTTTCACTTTACTGGAGTATTTCCAATTTTCAGTACTTTTACTCCAGTACATCTCAGAGGCAAATATTGTACTTTAACCCCACAACAATTATTTGAAAACTTTAGTTTACTAGTTACTTTGCATATATAAATTATTATGTCATAAAACATACATTAACTGCTTTATCCATATTTTATACCTAGGCTATTTAGAAAATAGCCGATCTACAAGCTGTAGTGAGCTTGTAGACCTGCTATTTTCAAACATTTTAGTACTTTTACTTTTGGTACTTTAAGTATATTTTGATGCCAATACTGTTGTACTTTTACTCAAGTACATTTTGAATTCCAGGACTTTTACTTGTAAGGGCGCGCTCCCACCGCACTTTTATTTTACCTCTGGGGCAGAATCTGCCAATGCTTTGTCAATGCAAATGCGTGGATTCACGCAAGAGCAGATTTTTCCGCTTATCGCGCAGACCTTGCGTTTATCCGCTCTACACGAAGAAGCATGAAACTGCTGGAGGCAGGAGCTGAATTTCGAGTCGAAGGCGGACCGTCCCAAGACTCCGGAAGCAACATGGTGCTCTCAGTGGACCAACTGGTTGTAGCTGTTGCATTTCACCCAGTACTTTATGATTTGTGCACTTGGGGTTCGTACATCTACTAACACATTCAGATTTAAAATATAAAGTGCTTACCCCATGGCCACGGATTTTACAATCATGTACGGGCCCTCAGGAGTACCCGTATCTTCCGTATTGTTCAATAAAAAGCATTTTAATGCGATTGGTGGCCATTTTCCCATAGAGTTATAATGTACCAACAGTGCAATACACCTCTTTAACCGCTAGGGTCGCGCAGTTGAAAGCATACGGAGAAAATGACCACTGATTGGATTAAAATGCTTTTTATTGAACAATACGGAAGATACAGATACTTATGAGGGCCCGTACATGATTGTAACATCCGTGGCCATGGGGTAAGTACTTTATATTTTAAATCTGAATGTGTATGTAGATGTACGAACCCCAAGTGTGAAAGTGCAAAGACATTTTTTTGTCTGGTGGCTAGTGTCTAGTGGCGGTGCGGGCTACGGGGACGGTCTTGAATGTGAGTGACAGGTGCGTCACAGCGTTTTTCTAGAATCCGCTGGCAGCCAACTTTTGGTGAGAACGCGCCCTAAGGGCGCGCTCTCACCAAAAGTTGGCTGGCCGCTGTTAAACGCAGGCTGTGCGCGGCCACAGTTTTTTTGCGGCCAGCGGATTCTAAAAAAACGCTGTGACGCACCTGTCACTCACATTCAAGACCGTCCCCGTAGCCCGCACCGCCTTCTGCCTTGACGTTGCCAGGCAACCACTGACGCACATCAGCATCTGTCTTTGCACTTTCACACTTGGGGTTTGTACATCTACATACACATTCAGATTTAAAATATAAAGTACTTACCCCATGGCCACGGATGTTACAATCATGTACGGGCCCTCATAAGTATCCGTATCTTCCGTATTGTTCAATAAAAAGCATTTTAATCCAATCAGTGGTCATTTTCTCTGTATGCTTTCAACTGCGCGACCCTAGCGGTTGAGAGGTGTATTGCACTGTTGGTACATTATAACTCTATGGGGAAATGGCCACAAATCGGATTAAAATGCTTTTTATTGAACAATACGGAAGATACGGGTACTTCTGAGGGCCCGTACATGATTGTAAAATCCGTGGCCATGGGGTAAGCACTTTATATTTTAAATCTGAATGTGTATGTAGATGTACGAACCCCAAGTGCAAAAGTGAAGACTTTACTGACAAGGCTATTAAATATATAGAGTAATATTATTACACTAAATATATTACTACACTAACTTGAAGCCTTTGCGACCGCACTGACTTGTAACCAGGCCAGTTCTTTAATGTCATATGGAACTCTTTCATGGTCAAATCATAAAGTACTGGGTGAGATGCAACAGCTACAACCAGTTGGTCCACTGAGAGCACCTTGTTGCTTCCTGAGTCTTGGGACGGTCCGCCTTCGACTCACCCGATTGGAAAGAGGAGGAAAATCAGCTCCTGCCTCCAGCAGTTTAATGCTTCTTCGTGTAGAGCGGATAAACGCGAGGTCTGCGCGACAAGCGGAAAAATCTGCTCTTGCGTGAATCCACGCATTTGCATTGACAAAGCATTGGCAGATTCTGCCCCAGAGGTAAAATAAAAGTGCGGTGGGAGCGCGCCCTAACAGCGTATTTCTATATTGCAGTATTGATACTTTTCCTTAAGTAAAACATTTGAGTACTTTTTCCCACCACTGCATATGGATAAAAATGTCATGTCTGTTTGGCTTTCAGGCTTCGTAATAAAACAAATTGCACATGACAAATAACCGTAAGGGGATATTACACTTACAAACTTCTTTGAGCTCATCTTAACGTCCACTCTGCTTTTGTGATTCACCCCAGACACTTTAAATTGCTTGATTCGGTATTTAGATATTAATGATATTCATTGTATCAGACACACCCCCTTCCTATACAAACCCATTGTAACTTCAAACTCCATTTCAATTACTGTTTTTTATGTATTTACAAAATCTTTTCTCAAAAAGAACAAAACTGTTAAAAAAAGAGTAAATAAATGAAAAAACTTATTGCAAAAACCCCGTCTACTCGCACACTAGAAGGGGGGTTTATTTGGGCTGTCACAATACGCCTAATCCACAATTCGATTTTAAGCTCACGATTCGATATTCAAAATGAGAATCTAGAATAATAAATTTGTTAACATATTAATAATATTGTAACGTTGCGGGGCAGCTGGAAAGACGAGGCGAGGAGACTATGTGCAAGTTGCCAGCCCAGATTTATTCCCTTGCCGCGGCACAAAGCTAACCCGAGGTTGAGGGTCACTGAACATAAAACAATAAAGAGGGTGGCTAGCCCAAGGCTAGTAATAATGAGGACGTGTGCCGTCTCTCAGTTCACTCAGTCCCGCTTACAGCACCCCAGAACAGCCCAACTTAACTCTTTTCCCTCCCCGGCACACAAAAAAACCCAAATCAGTGACACCTCCCTCGATGGAGGGAGGTGTGTAATAGTACCCCCAGCGTTACAATATAAACTTTGGGTTTTATCAACTGTCCTTTTATGATTATTCCTTAAGAAGATTAGTTAACATTCTTTGAAAAGTTAAGTTTTTTTCCCATTCCAAAGTTTGTGGGCCCTGGGTAGACAACCCGGCCTGGCGGAGATTGGCGAAAATCTCTGCTATGAGGATGAGCATTCTAGTTAAGACAGTCCATTAATTCTACATGGCTCAGCCCTTTAGTAACTCTTGCCTTAATTTCTCATACATCGCAGGGAACACACTTTTGCTGAAATGCGAACTGCTGCCATGGCCCTTTGTAACATTCTAGATACACTGTTTGAATATTCAAATCCAGCGTTCTCCATCACTGAAAAGGTTTGCATGTCACGAGACTGCGCTCGTTTCGTTATTTCTTGAGTAAGATCCGCGGGTCGAAGTATGTGAGAGTATGGGAAGAAACACGCGGTTTCTCTCTCTGTCAACCCGGCTGTGAGGCTTCCCTTTGCCCCGTCGGAAGGAGGAATGTACAGAAAAAACAGGCATGGCTTCCCTTGAACCAGCGTTGCAAGATATTGTGAGAGAAACAAGCAACCAGGTCTATAAAGAGAAGTCCAAAATAAGCGAGCCCAAAGTAGCTTATAATAAGCAGACTTGGCAACACTGCCTTGGACGCGGGACAGTGAGAATCGCGATACAGCTTTCAATTTCGGTACGTATCGTGAAACCCTTAAAAAAAATATATATATATATACATATACATATACATACATACATACATATATATATATATATATATATATATATATATATATATATATATATATATATATATATATATATATATATATATATATATACATACACACACATAATTTCCTCAGGTAGTCACAAAAATCTCACCTGCACATTGTAGCTTCACCAGATAGTGAGTCATTAGAGGTGGATGTTCTGGGAGGGTGTTATACTGTAGGCGAGAACCTCAGTCTTCTGGTGTCTGGGAGGTTATACTGTAGGCGAAAACCTCAGTCTCCTGGTGTCTGGGAGGGTGTTATACTGTAGGTGAGAGCCTCAGTCTTCTAGGCATTTATGGCACAAGGACAACCTCGGCACAGTCCGTCTCCACTCTGAGAAAGAAAGAAATTAAGAAAGAAACAAATATTAATTCAAGAGAGACGAGAGCCAGATATATACGTAGATTGTATCCTGTCACAACATACACAGCCTAGCATATGGAATCAAACTTTATTTATAGAGCACATTTAATAAACAACAGAAGCTGAGAAAAGTGCCGTACAAGGTTGAGACAAACACAGCATCAACACACATTTGTGCATAGTTAAAACACATTAGAGCAGAGGTTTTCAACAGGGGGTCCGGGACCCCTAGGGGGGGTCCTCAGAGTTACTACAGGGCGTCCGCCAAATCTTTGTGATAGGATTTTTTTTTTACATTAACCACTTCAACCCTATTCTGAGGGGAACATTAGCCGAAAATAGACGATCTACAAGCTCACAACGAGGCGTTGTGAGCTTGTAGACCGGCTATTTTCGG
Source organism: Gymnoscopelus microlampas (assembly GCF_963454915.1). Lineage (NCBI taxonomy): Eukaryota > Metazoa > Chordata > Actinopteri > Myctophiformes > Myctophidae > Gymnoscopelus > Gymnoscopelus microlampas. The sequence goes on along the minus strand of NC_139949.1, from coordinate 37,029,672 downwards.
CAAAGGAAGAGGGGAAAAGAGCAGACTAAGTACAGAGTGAAAGTTTACTTAGTGTTGATGGTTTAAGTTGTTAAATGTCTGAAAATACACATTAACATGAAACATCTATGAAAAGCTTTAATCTGCAACACAAGTTTATGCTATATATAGAGGGGGTCCCTGCTCCATCCCTCTCTCTCAGAGAGGGGGTCCTTGGCCTGAAAACGTTGAAGACCCCTGCATTAGAAGATCCAGTGACATTAAAATCCAAAGATAATAGGTGGGTTTTCACCCATTAAGACCGGGAAAGCATCTGTGTCATTTTAGATTTCTTTGGCTATTCAAAAATAGCAGATATACAAGCTCATAGTGCGGCCATCCCTGGTCTTTTTGCTAGTCTTTGCCAACGCCCAGTAACGACTGAGCGGCAAGACCTCAGAGCCCTGGCTAAGGGTGTAATGGTTCCAGGAGCTCAGCGAGGTACAGCGGAGCTATTACTACTAACCTGTTTAAAGATTTAAAAGCAAATAAAAAGGACCTTAAAATCAATTCTAAAATTGACAGGGAGCCAGTGAAGTGAGGCAATACGTATACTGTATCCTGTCACAACTTGGTTCTCAGCCCAGGTTGCACAAACTGGCCTCACCCAGTATCACTCTTGGGGCCTGTCCTTTCCAGCTAAACCCTCAGTCAGCTACCTTGGTTGTCAGCTAGATCGCAGGCTGGGTGGTGAAACAATGGCTCTTAAGACCATCAGTAAGGTGAATGGCAGAACCAAATTCTTAGCCAGGGAAGCGCAGTTTCTGGACTCGGCCAGTCTTCGCATATTAGCAAACTCACTGGTTTTATGTTGTTGGCTCATGGTACAGTGGCCTAACCAAAGCCCTAAAAGAGAAGTTGCAGGTTTCTCAAAATAGGTTGGTCAGGCTTGTCTTGGGGCTGTCTGCAAGGGACCATGTTGGAAAACATCATTTCCACCAACATAATTTCCACCAGTTGGGTTGGCTCCCTCTGGCAGCCAGATCAGTTCAACTACAGCTGAACCTGGTGCATAACATCTACATAAACAGCGCCCCTGTGTACCTATGTAAGCTCTTTCAGAAGCGTAGTGAAGCCCATTCCAACCTAACCAAAGCCAGCATAGCAGACCTGACCATGCCCACGTTCACCACTGAAATGGGAATACGCTCATTTAGATTTGGAGGAGCAGTCAACTGGAACCCTCTACCCCTGACTATAAAGAGCACCAGCAGCCATCTCCTTTTTAAGATAAGGGTCAAAGCATGGCTTTTAGAAAATGTTGCCGAATAGTAGGGTCACCTATGTGTTAGCAATGCGATTATATGTATTTATGCTGTAGGTAGTGTAGCTTTTGATTGTTTTATGTATTACTGTACTGTCTAACTGTATGTATTCTGTTGCAGTGCTGTCTGTTTGTCTCAGACCAAGGACCACAATGAAAATACTTTTATGCGTCTGTATCCTTGACGTTTCTACGATGAACATGATGTTGAATGAACATGTGTTTTTCCTGTATAACGTCTAATAAAATCAAATCAAGGGATGGGGCGATAATCGTTATCATTAAAAACGCACACAATAATCGTAGAGATTTTAATTTATTGTGAAATTGTCCTCCGTCATACACAAGGATGAATTAGCTTTTGTTGAGCGTCAAATCCAGTACCACTTAAACCCTCTGTACTTGATAACACAGACCTGTAAAGACTGCATTTTATTTGGTATGCTCTTCTTTCACTCTACACAAATCGAGTCGCCAAAAATGGCCAATCTACAAGGTCACAACACGCTGCGTGCATTGTATGCTCTTCTTTCACTCTACACAAATCGAGTCGCCAAAAATGGCCAATCTACAAGGTCACAACACACTGCGTGCATTGTGAGCTTGTACTTAGTTTACACCACTGCACACTTTGTCCTTCAACGGTCAAGTGACAGGGGTTTGCACAATCATGTTTCTTCCAGCTCAGGAACGTTGCTAAAATCAAGTAAAATTTGCATTCATGCCTTCATGTCATCACACTTAATACTGCAATTAGTCCATGAGCCAGACAAGATTTAATTCGAAAGAGTGGGCAAAACCATACCTATATAAATTGTTTATAGGGTCAATATAAGTAAATACATATATATTATATATATATATTGTAATATATATATATATTACAAGTTATGCATTAGGAAAATATGCCCGAATTTGCATAACTTTCCAGAATCAACATTGGACAAAGCCAGAGTCAACATTCTTATTTAATTTTGTTAAGATGCTGGAGTCAAAGTTTTTTTTAACGAGGGAATATTCAATATCTGGCTACATTTTGGGGCTCTGGGTCATGGACTAAATGCCCAATTTGCATATTTAAATATACAAATTCAGAAAACTTGTAGTACAATAAATCATTGTCTTCATGTAAGTAATCAACTGGGGAAGTTTCATTATTATAACTATTTTTTAAATGTTGTCATTTTTTCACCTGTCATGTACGGATGGGGAAAATAACAAAATGCGTGATAAATATGAAAAAGCTGCTCCTGTGGAAAGGTTATCATATATTTATTTACTTATATTGACCCTATAAGCAATTTAATATAGGTATGGTTTTGCCCACTCTTTCGATAATCATTGCTCAATTTTGGGGCTCTGGCTCATGGACTAAATGTACAAGTTACAAGTAAATGTAATTTCCAAACTTAGGACCAAGTTCTGCGAGACTGGTGAAGTCAACAAGGAAGACAACAACCAAAGACCCCTTAATTGCTTCACTGAGGAACCATAGATTTACAGGCAAGATTTGCACAACGGTACCAAAGACAGATGTCAAAGTTGCAGGACCCATGCTCAGGTGCCAGTCTCTCTCTCACACACACACACACACACACACACACACACACACACACACACACACACACACACACACACACACACACACACACACACACACACACACACACACACACACACACACACACACACACACACACACACACACACACACACACACACACACACACACACACACACACCTGTGCCTAGCACAGACCTGTGACTGGCACACACCTGCCTGCAAATGGTACCAGGGCTGACACCAAATAATGCGTAATCTGCATAACGGAACACCAGCATCACTTGCCCTTACACACAGCACATCCCCCCCCCCCCACACACACCTCAAAATATTTTGTTCCAGGGACCCCCCAGAAGCAAAGATTTGAGTTAATGTTTGCTTTAAAAGAAAATATACATACATATACATACATATTCACGATTTTTCTAAAATAGCAGATCTACAAGCTCATAGCGCGGCACTCGGTGCCACGCTATGAGCTTGTATATCTGCTATTTTTGAAAAGCTTAAGTGTAAAATGATGCTTTTTAAGCTCAAATGAAAAAGTGACACAGATGCGTTCCAGGTCTTAATGGGTTCAAAACATCAGAAGCTGTGCAAAGTGCCGTACAAGGTTTAGGCAAACAGCATCAACAGGCATCCATCGGTGCACACATGTGTGCATATTTATAAACCCATTAGAGCAGAGGTCTTCAACAGGGGGTCCGGGACCCCTAGGGGGTCCTCAGAGTTACTACAGGGGGTCCGCCAAATCTTTGTGTGATAGGATTTTTTTTTTTTTGTACATTAACCACTTGAATATTATATCGCTATTCTGAGGGGAACATTAGCCGAAAATAGCCGATCTACAAGCTTTGTGAGCTTGTAGATATTTTCGGCAAAGAGAGGGGGAAAAGAGCACACTAAGTACTGAGTGAAAGTTTACTTAGATGGTTTAAGTGGTTAAATGTCTGAAAATACACATTAACATGAAACCAATGAAAAGCAACACAAGTTTATGCAATATAAGGATGAATTAGCTTTTGTTGAGCGTCAAATCCAGTACCACTGGACTTGTACTTTACTTGAGTATTTCCAATACTCCACTACATCTCATATGCAAATATTGTACTTTTACTCCACAATTCCTACAATTATTTGAAAACATTAGTATAACTTTACTTTAGCTTTCATTTTGATTATTATTATTATTGCAAAACATACATCCACTTCAGCCCTATATACATTTCGGCCATTTGAAAATAGCCCATCTACAAGCTCACAATGTGTCACATCATTACGAATTGTGAGCTTGTAGATCTGCTATTTTCATATGTTATACATTTGAGAACTTGAAATGGGACATTGTGCACAATGAGTACTTTACTTTTGGTACTTTAATGCAAATACTTTTGTACTTTTTGCATAAGTACATTTTGAATTCTGGACTTTTACTTGTAACAGAATAAGTCTCAATACCACAATGTAGAAATACAAGTAAAAGTACTGTATTAAAAACATGCTTGAGTCAAAGTACAAAAGTATAAGCATCAAAAATATACTCAAAGTACCAAAGTAAAAGTACTCATTCTGCAGAAATGTCTCTTAAAGTTTTCAAAATGTATTCAAATATTTTGAAAATATCAAGAATGCAAGCTCACACCGTGTTGCTTTGCAACACGTTGTGAGCTTGTAGATCTGCTATTTTTACTATCTCACACACACACACACACACACACACACACACACACACTAATGTTTAGGGCTGAAGTGGTTAGTCCATGTTTTGTAATAATCAAAAGCTACAAAATAACTACTAACTCAAGTTTTCATATCATTGGAGTAAAAGTACAATATTTATCTCTGAGATATAGTGGAGTAGAAGTAAATGTATTGAAAATTGGATCTCCAGTTAAGTAAAAGTTTCTCAAAATTGTACTCAAGTACAGTACTTGAGTACATGTACTTAGTTACTTTACACCGTACTAGGCCTGCAAAGGTGGTGTCAGCATCACGGCCGTCATGGATTAACTTCAACCTTGTGTTTGCACCTTCCCCATTTATGGCCTGTACATCTACATAAACATTCAAATTTCAAATATAAAGTGCTTACTTCATGGCCACGGATGTTATAATTATGTACGGGCCCTCCAACGTACCTGCATCTTCCGTATTGTTCATTAAAAAGCATTTTAATCCGATCGGTGGCCATTTTCCTCATAGAGTTATAATGTAGTATAGTGCAATACACCTCCCAGCCGATAGGGTAGCGTAGTTTAAAGCATATGGTGAATAGACGGAAAAAATGGCCACCAATCAGATTAAAATGCTTTTTATTGAAAAATACGGAGGATACAGGTACTTCTGAGGGCCCGTACACTAGAATAACATTTGTAGCCATTAAGTAAGCACTTTATATTTGAAATATGATCGTTAATGTAGATGTACGGACCGTAAATGGAGAAATTGCAAACACCAGGTTGAAGTTAATCCATGACTGTCATGTTTCAGGACTAAAACAATTGTTTGAACCGTCTTTAAAGACGGTTCATATTCACTTCACACAGCAATGCTTCATCCTCACTAGTTGTTGCTTTTTACCAAGTGAAATAACAGTGAAATTACACGCAATTCCATCAATTCCTCACACACACCTGCAGAACACTTACCTGTTTGGTGGTCTGGACGGAGATGTTTTCACAGTCTGGTCACAGTGTGTTTTAACAGCTTTTTTCACCAACCTGTTAAACACTGATAACTCTACTTGACGTCCATGTGGAGTAACGTTACTTTAGGAGTTGTTTATTTCACTATAAGAGTATTTTTCTTACAAACAGAGTGGGTCCTTTTAACTCTATGAGTGGGTCACAAACATTTGTGATTGCTGGAAGGTGTGAGGGGGAGGGGCTGACAATTAAAGGACTCTAATAGCCCCGCCCCTCCCTGCTTCCTAGAGCAGTAGTTCTCAACCTGTGGGTCTGGACCCCACATGATTTTTTTTGAGGGGGGGGGGGGGGTTCCCTGACAGTGAAGTGACAAATAAAGGACTTTTAAGACCTTTTTAATACCAAAAACACAAGTACTACATCAAAAGTAATCAACAAACCCAACATCAACAAAATACTATACAAACTGGTCAAACATTGGCCAAATTGTCAAATAATATAAAATAGCGTTGTGAGGCGTTGTGAGCTTTTACATCTGTTATTTTCACAATATTTATCTGTGGAGTCAAACTAAATGTAACGCCTCAACTCCTACTTTCCAAGTTCCAGTCAGGGTGGGGGGTCCCCAGTTCAAATATGATTATTTTGGGGGGTCCCCAGTTCAAATATGATTATTTTGGGGGGTCCCCAGTTCAAATATGATTATTTTGGAAGGTCACGGCCTGAAAAAGTTGAGAACCACTGTCCAAGGGCAGGGTTTCTCAAAGTACTGTAGGTGCCCCGGCCCCCGTTGCACCCTAGGGTGCCGTGACACAAGTCCAGGGCCCAGGGTGGGCGCAGAAAACGTTGATAATATTTGCAAATCATCAATATATCACTTCAGTTTAACCACTTCACCTCACTGCGTTCTTTTTCCATCTACTGTACACCAAATCTCTTTGCCAAACATAGCCGATCTACAAGCTCACAACACGTGATGTTCCCCCCACACAGTGATGGAAAAAGTACTCAAATGTTTTACTTAAGTAAAAGTATCAATACTGCAATCTAGAAGTACTCTGTTACAAGTAAAAGTCCGGAATTCAAAATGTTACTTGAGTAAAAGTACAAAAGTATTGGCATCAAAATGTACTTGAAGTACCAAAAGTAAAAGTACTCGAATGTTTGAAAATAGCAGATCTACAAGCTCACAACGCGTCGCATCGCGACGCGTTGTGAGCTTGTAGATCGGCTATTTTCAAATAGCCTATGTATAAAATAGAGCTAAAGTGGTTCATGTATGTTTCATAATATCATAATCTATGTCTGAAAAGTAACTAGTAACTAAAGTTTTCAAATAATTGTTGTGGAGTAAAAGTACAATATTTGCCTCTGAGATGTAGTGGAGTAGAAGTAAAAGTACTGAAAATTGGAAATACTCCAGTGAAGTAAAAATTCCTCAAAAGTGTACTTAAGTACAGTACTTGAGTAAATGTACTTAGTTACTTTACACCACTGCCCCACAATAGGGATACTGGGGTTCAGGTGGTTAAACGACGAGTATAAAGTCCTTTTCAATCTGTCCTAATTTAAAGGAAACTGATATTCTGATATGAAGTTTTCCCCGTGACATGCTGTATCTTTGGGGGAAAGACTGTAAGAAAGTAAGGCGCTTTAAAGTAACATTGTCATTCAGGTGGTGCCGTGGATGGAAAAGTTATTTACAGGATGCAAACAGAGCTACAGTATAACTACAGTACAGTGGTGGAAAAAAGTACTCAAATGTTTTAATTAAGTAAAGGTATCAATACTGCAATGTAGAAGTAGCCTACTCTGTTACAAGTAAAAGTCAGGAATTCAAAATTTGACTTGAGTAAAAGTACAAAAGTATTGGCATCAAAATATACTTAAAGTACCAAAAGTAAAAGTACTCGAATGTTTGAAAATAGCAGATCTACAAGCTCACAACGTGTCGCACCGCAACGCGTTGTGAGCCTGTAGATCGGCTATTTTCAAATAGCCTAGGTATAAAGTGGTTCATGTATGTTTTATAATGTAATAATTTATATCTGTGTTACGTCCCAGATGGTGGTCCACGAGGAAGGGACGGTAACATATACCCAGATTATATACTTGAGACAGACATAGGATGAGGTTAAAGTAAAGTTGTTTATTAACCAACTGAAGTGAACAGAAATAAATGCCAAGTAACAAATACAGGGAGGGTCAGGTGGTGCCAAAGGAAAGAATGTAGTAAACTCAAGAGAAACAAAAATCCTTCCTACTCCAACAATAAACGGAAAATACAATGGGTGGCACTCACCTCTAGACTAGTGGGATTAAACACGGGAATTACCTACATGCAATATGTACAGGGTACCCCAGAGCTAAACTACCCCCCCCTGTACTAAACGTTTGGCAAAAAGGTCAACAAGTCTTTAAGAGACTGGAGGTGAATTAGTTAGGACATGTGCATGGAGCAAACAAATGATCTGGTGGAAGCATGATGGGGAAAGAAAAAGATGGCCGCCGTCACAGGTGCTTTATATCTGATGACGATGGAGGTGATTGGTGGAGTGATGAGGGGAAGGACCAACCGGTGGTGAGAGGCGGAGTTGAGTTGAGTGAATGGGCTGGACCTGAGAGTGAGTGAACAGAGAAGCAGGCAGAGTGTAGCAGGGAGAAAAACAGCATACACAGTCTCCCCATAAACATACAGTCTCCCCTTAACCATACCCGTAACAATCTGCAAAGTGACTAGTAACTTCAAATAATTGTACTGGAGTAAAAGTACAATATTTGCCTCTGAGATGTAGTGAAGTAGAAGTAAAAGTATAGACAACTGGAAATACTTCGGTAAAATAAAAGTACCTCAACATTTTACTTAATTACAGTACTTGAGTAAATGTACTTAGTCACTTCACCACTGCAAACCAGGAAGTACAAAAATAAGCTTTGGAAAATGCTAATCACCACACAGGAAGTACAGGATGCACAGGAAGTCACCATCAAGTCAAGTAATCTTTATGTACAGTATATAGCATACTTGAGCATAAAGAAACGATAGGAGTTGACCCAAAGTTCTTTCCAATCGAGGATGGCCAAATGAAACACACGATAACCATAATAAATTGTAAAATCCACAAAAGCAAGACTAAAATGTAAAACACATACCAGTAAATCACAAGACTATTAAGAGTAACTAAGCAAAACAAACAACTGATTAAAACGCTGTAAGGTATTACAAATAAATTAAATTAAATACATTCAGTGGACTCGAGAAAACATCAAAGGTGGGGCAACCTCAAACTAAGCTAAAACCACGAGAAAAGGGTGGGTCTTTAGATTTGATTTAAAATCGTCAACGGGGCAGAACTTAACAGTGGTACAGAATGTTATGTTTCTCAAAACAGATTCTCAATCATAGAGCCATGGAGAAGCATGCATAAAGAGAATTAAAGAGTCCCTAAAACTGGGGGATGCCACATGGCAGAGTATGACAAGGTCCCTGATGTCAAAGTTTCAATCTTTAAATAAAGGCCTAATAAAGAACACATTTGTTCTAACGAAACCCTTACAGTAAACTAATAGTAGCCTTACATCACATCGTCTAGTTAGTAGTTGCAGGGTTGTAATGTGACGGTCAAGTGGAAATAACATCTTATTAGGCTTTGTTAGGTCTTATTAGGCTTTGTTAGCCTCTAGGAATTATGTTCCATAATTAGCGTATAACTGTGTTTGTTTGTTTCTGTCTAATAGCAGAGAACACCATTTCTAATAACACCTTTTGTTACGTTTCATTTCTAATTAGAACTAAGAACTAGAAGAACTAGACCATACCCGGTCGGCGCAGCCGTGGGGGGATATACGCACATGATCTGGCAACCCGGGAGGCAGTTTGTCCCATAGCTGGGCAGCCGCAGCTATGGGACGACATTCTTTGACACAAAAACGCTAATAATAAGCTGAGATTTGATGAAATTGAAAAACGGGCTTCACAGTTAAGTTCAGATGGTAATGGTCAATGGCTGTGTGCAAAATCAGAGCAATTGGTCCAGCCAGTGGGGAGAACCGGGTAGCTTCACCACCACCACTACAAACGCACGCACAGAGGTTACTAGAATTATAGTAGGATAGTAGGATAGTAGGATAGTAGGATAGTAGGATTAAGGGATAATAGTGGAAAATAAGGGTATAACAACGTTTGTTTGTTTCTAATAAAAAACATTATTGCTAATACCAGGTCCAGGTCTTCTGCCCGGCAGCACCGTGCCATTTAAGACCCTGCAGGGTCTTTTAAAAGAGCCCTGGACTCTTTTAAAACGGGCCTAAAAACCTTTTTATTTAGGCAGGCCTTTTCATGTGAAACTGTTGTATAGCTGCCGTCATTTGTTTTACCCTGCTTTTAACCTTCTATGATTGATTGTATGTTTTACCTATAAAGCACTCTGAGATGTCCTACTGGGGACAGTAAACAGTATGTCTGTTTACTGTCCTACTGGGGACAGTAAACAGTAGGAGCGTGTCTGTCCCATGTCCTACTGGGGACAGTAAAAAGTAGAAAGTTTTACTTTACTGGAGTGTTTCCAATTTTCAGTACTTTTACTCCACTACATCTCCGAGGCAAATATTGTACTTTTACTCCACTACATTTATTAGAAAACTTTAGTTACTTTGTAGATTTTGATTGTTTACAAAACATTACCCACTTCAGCCCTATATACATTTTAGCCATTTTAAAATAGCAGATCTACAAGCTCACAATGTGTCGTGACTCGTGATGCGACGCATTGTGAGCTTGTAGATCTGCTAGTTTAAAATGATTGTTATACATATTATACATTTGAAAACGTGTGCAATGGGACATTCTGCATAATGAGTACTTTCTACTTTTGGTACATTAAGTACATTTTGAATTCCAGACTTTTACTTGTAATAGAGTATTTCTATATTATATTTAAATATTACTTCTTCCAACACTCCAAGTCACATACTCAGCTGTGTTGCTTATTCCACTGTATAACTGCATGTTGTTACAAACAGTGAACCGTTTCTAAAGGAAATTAACTGGCTTTTGAACAGCATACAAGCTGTTGCCAAGAAGCATAGCTGTGATAGAGAAATAATCTGTCTGTCTGTCTGTCTGTCTGTCTGTCTGTCTGTCTGTCTGTCTGTCTGTCTGTCAGTGGTGTAAAGTAACTAAGTATATGTACTCAAGTACTGTACTTAAGTACAATTTTGAGGTATTTTTTACTTTACTGGAGTATTTTCCAATTTTCTGTAGTTTATCTACTTCTACTCCACCACATATCAGAGGCAAATGTTTTACTCCACTACAATTATTTTAAAACTTTATAGTTACTAGTTACTTTGTAGATTTTGATTATTGGTGTGTCTGTCTGTCTGTCTGTCTGTCTGTCAGTCTGTCTATCCATCCATCCATCCATCATAGCTTTAATTAACACTTGATCCACTATGATGAAGATTAATAAATCTTTATTTTGCTCAGAGAACAAAAAACAAACAACAACTTTATCAACTCTTCAGCAGTGTGCGTCATACAAGTTCAATACGATCAGTTAATTATGTTTCTGTTCTCTAACATAGTTATGTTTTTATTATTGTATTTGCTACAAAAGTAGCAGATCTGCAAGCTCGAAACGCGGTGCGAAGCGACGCGTTCTGAGCTTGTAGATCTGGTACTTTTGATGCTTTTGAATCCTGAAAAGTAACAGTTTTGGACAAATGAGGTTTCTACCCTATATACTTGTATTATTATTTTGCAAGAAGAAGACCTCACTTTTGGTCAAAACATGAAAAAATAAATGTATTTGTGCAAAATCTCGTTATGGCTTACTTTAGCTTATTTAACAAATATATCGTCAATTAAGTATCAAGGCATTTGTCATCATGACCAGCAGGTAAGTAATTATGGGTCATTGCATACATACTTTTTGCACCCTTGATATACCAGTGGTTCCAATTATTATTACAATATAGGACTATTCAAAAAGGGATGTTTTAAATGTACTATACCAGTACACAGACATACAGTATGCCATGTGTCTGTATGTCTGTGTATCTTTTACTTAACTGTAACCAGGCCTTAAGTAGTCATATCATTATTTGAACCATTCATTTCAAAGCGGACATAAAGGCTGCTATTCCTTTATGGGGTAGAGCAGAAAACCACTGAAAGTGTTCCTTTTTTGTTTATCATCATAAAGTCTATAGTCTTTAGGGAGAATCATGGAGACGACACTCCCCTTCTCCAGCTGTAGAATCACTCCGTTTGATATGAAGGTAGAGTCATCAGCTATCTCTGCATTGCACACGATCATCTCGTCATCGTGGTAGAGGCTTACTCCCATCCATTGTCCTTTGCCGTAGACCCAGTGGTACGCAGTGAATCTGAAGTCGTAGACTCCCTTGACTGGTGCTGTGAAACAACCTGCGTCAGAAGAGGAACACTTGTTTATACAGTGACACTATAGACCAGCGGTTCACAAGCGTTTTAGTTCGAGACCCAAAAGAGACACTTTATGTCTCCCCGGCCGGGACCCAAACAACTAGTGAAAATAGCAGATGTACAAGCTCACAACGCGTCGCGATGTGAAGCGTTGTGACGTGTTGTGAGCTTGTAGATCTACTATTTTCGCTACTTTTTTTTTTTTTTTTCCCTGATTCATGGAATTCCTTAGATTTTGTTATTTATTCATTCAATTATTTGATAAATATGTACTTTAAAATGATTTATGAAACATTTTGAGGGATTTAAAAATATATATATATTGAAATAATAATAAATAAAACAAAATGTAGGAAACAATAAATAAAGGGTATTTACTCACAACCCACAAATCGGTCCTGACCCAGACTGTTCTTGGATCAGTGATCATTTTGACGACTAAAACTATGACCAGAATGGTTTGTCCACTACCTTTTTTTTCACTGACGGAAACTAAATAAAAACTCAACTTTATTTAGTTAGTCTGTTTGGTTGACTGTTTTGTCCATGCACTTTTATGTTATAAAATCAATGAAAAATGGTTCACAAAAGAAACAAAAAAAAATAGACTAAAAGTCAAACAATTCAGATGACTAAAATATGATTAAAACTAAATGGAATTGTATTAAAAAGACAACAACTAAATCAAAATTGAGAGAGAGACCCCTCACCCCTCCCATCCCCCCCATACCTGTATCTGGGTTGTAGCCCTGGCCGTTGTTAGTGATCACTGTTTTGTAGATCAGCGGAGTTTCGGTGCCGAAGGGTCCGACGCGAAGGACGCCTCCTGCTGGTACATTCAAACTTGCATAGAAAGCAACGTTTGGCTCTTCTGTAAGTACAGAATGAAAAGATATTGACAATAATTGTATAAATTAATAACAATAGTAATTATGAGATATCTTATGTGCAAGTGAAAATGTGTAGCCTAAAGGGCTGTGTCCGCAGAGAACGCCTTTTGAGCTGAGGAGTGCTTTGGATATCATGTCCATAGCGTTCACACACAGTGTGGATATCATGTCCATAGCGCTCACAAACAGTGTGGATATCATGTCCATAGCGCTCACACACAGTATGAAAATCATGTCCATAGTGCTCACACACAGTGTGGATATCATGTCCATGGCGCTCACACACAGTGTGGAAATCATGTCCATAGTGCTCACACACAGTGTGAATATCATTTTATGGGCGGGGCTAAACACCTCACCTGATGACATGCTCAGGTGATGTCATCAGAGTCACTGATGGCATAATTCCTAACTATGCCAGTCTTCTGCCAAGGTAGAATCTTTCCCACATACTTAACAACTCATTTGCTGGGTGGTTTAAAAAATATTATTCTGTGGTCTGACACAAAATGAATACATAATACTGCTTGTAGGCCTCCTCATACTGGGTCAGAGTACTTCCTGTTTACAGGACAAGCCCTTTGTCGATGTAAACAATGTGAGAATTGTTTCAACGATCAGGGCCAAATCAAGTATGACATCCGTTTGGAGCTCAGGGTTGCAAAGGGGCATGGATATTAACTACTTAGACCCTCTAGACTTAAATCAACTGGACCTGAGTTGTCTCTGTACTTGGACAGCTTTTTTCTGTCTACACCAAATCTCAAAAATATGTACAAGCTCACAATGCATCTCGTTGTGAGCTTGTAGTTCGGCTATGTTTTGGCAAATGCCCCCTCCCTCCAGAATATGAATGCTGGGGTTTAAGTGGTTGAACATCAACAATACATGGTTTCATAACAAGCTCTTCTATGAACTCACCTGCAATCGTCTTCTCCATGGCTGCCAGTTTGGAAGATAGTGGCTTCACAGTGTTCTCCATGTCTGCCAGTTTGGCAGTTAGTGGCATCATATCCTCCACCGTCTTCTCCATGGCTGACAGTTTGGAAGTTAGTGGTATCACAGTCTTCTCCATGGCTTCCAGTTTGTAAATTAGGACTGAAACCAGTAGGGATAAAGATCACTTTAATTTAAGATTGAAACCAGCAGGGATTGACAATGGTGAAAAATAGTCACTGAATTCATTTGACTTTGGTTGATGTAATCAGCAGAGTATGATCTAGCATCAGGAGTTCTCCTTAATGCTATGCGACTGTAGCGTGTATTTTCCTCATTTGAACGAGTAAACAATGTGATGTCAACACTTTAAAACCACATTTGTTTCTGTAAGTTGTTTATTCTTTACTTAAGCGTAGACATCGTGCTCCCGTTCACATGAGGGAAAATATACGTATACAGTCCCATAGCGTTAAGGATAAGTCCTAAAGCTATGGACCAGAGCTAAGCATGATCCATATTTACTTTACCTGCATTATCTCTCTCCAAACCAGCCGTTTTGTCTTTTTCGTTTCTCAGCTCCACCCTCATCTCCACCACCATGTCTCTGAGCTCCTTCAGTTCGGACGACATGTCCATGCCTTGAGACAGAGCAGCAGACAGACAGAATATCAACACAGATTGTTTTTCTGTTAGCAGTACAGTTAAACTGCATGCGTCCCTCTCTCGATCTTATCAGTTGGAAAGTGTTGGTCTATAAATCAAAAACAACTCTCTTATCAGTAGGAAAGTACACCGTAACCACACGAAAGGTTGTCTGCCAAATTCTGAGGCAACTCTGTAATTCAACTTTTTGAACAACTGATTGTTCAAGATTAGTTAGTCAAGTGACTTATCACTTAGTCATCATGTTAACACACTCCTGAATGTCAACAAAGGCAGCAGTGAAAGAAAGTCCAATGTTTTTAAATCTGAATGATTATCCACTCCCTTTCTTCTCCTTTAGTTTACTTTAGATCTTCCTCTTTTTGTATTAGGGGCATGTACAAAATACTCTTAAGTAAACATATCATCACCCACTACACAAATATGACACTGTTATGTAATTAGGGGCAGAAGAATAATCTTCATAGCAATATTCATTAGCTCATGGAGGCAAATGTTTTACCTTTACTCAACAATAATTATTTGAATTTTTTAGTTACTAATTACTTTGTAGATTTTGATTATTATTACACAACCACTTCAGACCTATTCTGTATACGTTGTCAATTTGAATATACCAAATCTACAAGCTCACAACCTGTCGCTTTGCGATGCGTTGTGAGCTTAGATCTACTATTTTCAAAGGATTTTTATACATTTTATACATTTGAAAACTTGGGACCTTCTGCATAATTAGTACTTTTACTTTTGGTACTTTAAATATATTTTGATGCCAATACTTTTACTCAGGTAAATGTTGAATATCAAACTTGTAACAGACTACTACAAAAGGGTATTGATACTTTTACTTAAAAACAAGTAAAACATGTGAGTACTTCATCCATCACTGCAATTCAATTCAATTCAATTCAATTCAATTCAATTCAATTCAATTCATTTCATTTCAGTTCAGTTCAATGTGATCGTGTCTACAGTCCTTACCTGTCACAAGTCCTGATGAATCCTCTTCTGTAGAAATGCCAATGTATTTGAATGGAATGCAATTTAAATGTAATTGTTGAATGACACAAAGTCACACGCAGTGTCAACTGGGAGCGGTTACTATATACTGACATAACATGTGTTTTGTGTCCTGCTTATATACAGAGACCAGCTGGGAGGAGACACACAGGTAGAGAAGTGTGTCTGATAGCATTGGCCAGCCTCAACAAAGCCAATCAAACAAATGATTGAATCCTTTGATCACAAGTTGTGTCCCTGTCATTGTCTTGGGTGAGGATGTCATTGTAAACTAATTGATGATTGAATAATTTGAGGATGGTTTCATTGTAAACTGATTGAATCACCACATTCCATTTTGTTTTTTGTTTTTTTTACTGTAATGGAGTATTTTCAATACTTTTACTTCTACTCCACTACATCTCAGAGGCAAATATTGTACTTTTACTCCACTATAATTATTTGAAAACTTTAGTTGCTAGTTACTTTGTAGATTTTGATTATTATTACAATACACACATTAACTACTTCAGCCTACATACATTTTGTCCATTTGAACATAGCCGATCTACAAGCTCACAATGCGTCGCATGGCGACGCATTGTGAGCTTGTAGATCTGCTATTTTCAAAAGATTTGTATACATTTTAAAACTTGTGAAAAGGGACGTTCTGTATAATGAGTACTTCCTACTTTTGGTATTTTAAGTACACTTTGATACCAATACTTTTGCACTTTTACTCAAGTCAATTTTGAATTCTGGACTTTTATTTGTAACAGATCTGGTATTTATTTAATATTTTTTACATTGGATGACATAGTGTAGCATAGCATCTTTTTTTTTAAATGTTTTTTACATTGGACAATAGTGTAGCATGGCATTTTTATGGTTTATTAATCCAGATGCAGTTGACCATCGCTGTCGGGCAGAAACCATATTTCTCCATAATTAAACTTTTTTTTAAAACTGTCATCACTTCAAGCTGCACTATGTAACTTTCCTCGTCTACCCCCGATTTGAACCCGGTGCCTGTGCAAGTGCAGCCATTTTTACCATTTTGAGCTAATAAAGCCTGCCTGTTGCTTGCTCAGGGGATACATTGAATCTTGACCATCAGGTAAAAATTTGTGTCTAGGTGAGACATGACCTTTGACACAATCTGAATGTCTCAATAGAAGAGCAGGGAGACAAAATTCAACTACCCCAATTGTATAAGCTATATTGTATTAACATACTCGTATTCATTAAAAAAAGTTATATAGTGCCGCTTTAATGCCCTACTTTGTCGTACAAGAGCAGGGGTGGGCAGCATTTATTTCCAGAGGGCCATACTGACTTCTATAAAATGAGTGAAGGGCCACACATTGTACAATTGAATTGAAACTTGAAACACAGTGTGCTGAATGATGTTAAAACTGCTTGAATTTGGTAGACATGCCAGACTACTTTAGAATAAGAATAAGGTCCATGCTTTCACAACAAGAATGTTCATCAACAAAATGTTGATCTTTCATTATCTTTTTGTATCACTCTGGTGTACTCTGTACGAGGTTACAATGAAAAGATTACATAAAACAATCCACGTCAATGCCGTATCTTATCTCATATGATATGCACCACTCCATAGGTCACTGATAAAACACATTGCATTCACCTTGCATTCATTATATACGGACTCACGGCAGACTGTTTCACTGTTACATTAAAAACATAAAACATTTGAGTACATACGGATGGAGGAATGCAGATGTTCTCAAATGGCAAATATGAATTACTATTAATTGGAGTTAAATTAATTTGTCTCAAAACCATTAACATATGGCATATGGAAAACCGCAAGGTTCCCAGTTCGATCCCGGGCTGGGACGCTCCCCTAGAGTTAGTGTCGAAGTGTCCTTGAGCAAGACACTGAACCCCTAATTGCTCCCGATGAGCAGGTTGGTGCCTTGCATGGTTTCCTCTGCCATCGGTGTATGAATGTGTGTGTGAATGGGTTAATGGCACAATCAATGTAAAGCGCTTCGGATAGAAGCGCTATATAAATGCACCATTTATCATTTATATGACTTGGCGGGCCGGATTGAGATGGTCAAAGGGCCGGGTCCGGCCCCCGGGCCTTATGTTGCCCATGTGTGTACAAGAGTGTCAAGCAAAAGTGAAAATAGCAGCTGTATGATACATGCTATTGAACAGCGCTGGAACAACTACTAAAAATGTCTACTCAAGTAAAAGTATCAATAACAAAATACTCCATTACAAGTAAAAGTCCTGTATTCAAAATGTACATACAAATATACTCAATATATATACTAAAACTAGTACTTACAGAGTACTTCTAAAAAGTACTCACAAGTATTTCACAAGTTTTCAACAAAACGTCGCAACACGTTGCGATGCACAGTTGTACTTACTTTCTACCACTGCTACTGAACAACTGTGATGACACACACACACAAAAAAAACCTTAGGATAGGAATTAGAAAATAACTTTTTATTAGATTTATTTACAACAGTGGTTCCTTGTGCTGGACAATCTCATTCACACGCACACCCCCTCCATTCAAATAATGCAATGTAAACCGAACGAGGAAGACATGACGTAGCCAGCAAACGTGGCAAAAGCATTACAACCAATTGCACAAAACTAATCAATAGAATGCAAGAGAGCGAGAGAAACAAGAGAATAGATTTAGCTGTACCTGATTATGACCTGACTTCAATCTATAGGTCAAATGGGTCTTCAAATAAAAATAAAAATAATAATACCCCTCTTGGAAAGGTAGCAAGGCCTTAAGCTGCAGTTTAGTTTCAGTTCAAACTGAAGATGTATATCGTACAAAACAAAACAAAATGGTGCACTCCCTTGAAAAACAGTTTCATTACAAAATGTTTGTCTATACGACAAACTTAAGGGCTGTTAACACCTAGCACTATAACAAAACAATCATTCTAATTCAAGTGGATGGCAGACTCCACACCACAACTATAACAAAGACAATGGTGATAGCTATAGTTGTAGATATAGTGCTTGGTGTGAACGTCCCTTTAGACTTCATAATTGTATTCTGGATGGAATCAGCTATAGTTAAACCATTGGGTGATTGGGTGATTAATTTCAAGTAAGAGAACAAATGTATATTTTAGCATTTCAGAATGAAACCATCATCGCATAGCCCTCCCCTCTCAGTGCTAGGGAAGGCACAGTTTCGTGAGCAAAAAAATATAATGTAATTGAATAACATAATATTGCACTTTGGCTAGCAGACAGTGCATTTATAAACATATAAACACTTAATTACATATTTGATGAACTTTTTACTTTGAATTCCTATGACTGCTAAGATCCTTCAAAAAGAACAGTATTTTGCTTTGGCTTGATCAGTTCCCATCCAGTGTGAAAGAAAGAACTTTTACAGTAAAAATACAACAAAAATTATATATTAGACATAATAGTAACACTTCACATGAAACACTATTAGTCTTCCCTAGTTTGTTAACCATACCGCTCAAAAAATAACATTTAAAACATTTAAATATATATATATTTTAAAACAAAATGAAATTAATTCTAATATAGGCTTTGGATAGAACTCTCACCCACTCTCCCATTTCAAAACAAGATATCAAACAAAATATGAAAATCCTTCAATTCTTAGGTGTCGTTTCAATCTTAGATTAATATTTGCAATGTTGAAACTGAATTTTTATGTAAGGATTTTCATGAGCACTAAATTTAATATCCCTCCAATCCAAGCTCAGATTTAAAAAATAAACGAAATATTTAAAAAATAAAAATACAACAAACTGAATTTGGCAACTGGATGTACTATTTCCATCTGAATTCAAAGCACAAATGTTGAACTTAAAAACAAAAAAAAAGGCACATGGAGACTAAATTTGAACAGAAAGTTCATTTTTGAGTTGTGCGATTTTCGGTATAACAATCTTTGGAAGAGGAAGATAACATTGCGGGATAAAGAAAAAGTGCTCAGTTGCCGGGCCCAACTCAACAGAAATTCATGAGGAATCATGGCTTCTACTGCCTTCCGTCTTTGGAAACAATTTCATACCTCCATCCACCCGCCAACCCCACACACACACACACACACACACACACACACACACACACACACACACCGGAAGACTCCTTGTCACATGTTAGGGGGCCACCAGCGGTGCCAATTTTTAGGAGGGAGTAAAAATTAAAGCAATTTTTGGCAAGGAAAAGTTTAAATTAGGAAGCCTTCCCTTGGACCACTCACTGCCTCATGTTTGACTGGTAAATGGCATACTCAAAGAGTAAATAAATCAAAACACTGTACACGGGAGCAGATGCTATATGAGGATGTCACATTTTCATTAAATAACGCAGCGCTTTTTTTCCCTGTTAAAGTAAATATCTAAAACTTGAATTAAAACATAAATATCGAATAACAGTGAAAGGAAAATAAAGGAGGGATAAGTATTCTGCCCTTAAGAAAGACTTAAGCCTAATGCTCTTTTTATTCTTATTTCCGGCGCACAATACCGGATGTGAAGGAGCATAAATTAGGCTTCACGCGGCAGGTATGCGGCAGTGCGTGTGTGCGCGTGCGTGCACGTGCATATATTTTGGTCCCGATAGGTGTCAAGCTGACATTGGCCAGGGTCAGAGCGGGGACTGTTTTACGTGGTGGAGGAGTCGGCATAAGGCAGGAACTTGGTGAGTTTGTTGGGGGAGCTGGGGTTGGGACATTCCGAGTCCTCGCTCATCTTAAAGAACAGCTCCTGCTCTCGCTTCTTCTGGTTCAGCTCCTCTTCAAGGGTCTGAGGAAGGGGAGAGACGAAAAACAGGGCTAGGCGGTCAGTTTTTCCTTTCTTTCGGTCTTCCGTAGCGTGCTCACACACGCACAACCACACAAGACAAGGCCAAGCTGTCATTCATGTCGCCATGTACTACAGGTGTGTAGGTCAATAAATGATTCCCTATAATCCTTTATCAAAATTGGCTTAAAGGAGGATCTCTAGTTAAAAGGAAACAAAGATATAAACAGAAAAAGCACACAGTTAAAAGGAATAAATTAGTCCCATTTAACCCATTTAGACCTGAGGCCGATTCTAAAAAAAAACCTTCTAAATCCTGACCTAAAACTGAAGTTTTCTGAAAAACTTCAAATATGTATTCAAAAATTACAAAAAATGTTTGTTGCTATATACTGTACATAGTAACAGGAATCCCAAAAGGGGTTCCTGTCCTGAAAGGTACAGTTACAAATAGGGGTTCCCGCCCAACGGTTTATGTATTCTGTCAAATTTTGCAATGGATCGGAATGAGGTCACCTCCCTTTCCGAAGAAAAGTCTGAACGTGGGAAGGAGTATGTATTGCGCTTTACAGCTCGCACAGCTGCAGGCAATAAAGTCTCATTTAAGTTCCATCGCGCAATCGTGCACCGAGAACGGCAGAGAATAGCAGACATACAAGCTCACAACGGTCGCATCAGCGACGCTTGTACATCAGCTATTCTCGGTGCGCAACATCGGTGCATGATAAAGTATATACAGTAGGTCTCGTGATCGGTTCGCGGTCGAGTATGCGGCGGCTGGGATGAGGATCAGCATCTCCGAATCTGAGGCCGTGGTTCTACATGTTTGAGACTGGACTGAGATATGACACATGTACCAGATTTAAAAAAAAAAGAAAAGAACAAAAGAGCAGATCTACAAGCTCTCAAGTTTGCGAAAATACACCCTCAGGTCTGTTTTACCAAGTAGGCCTACACAGGGTCTAGTGGTTAATCTAATGGCCGGTCCTCAATGGAACACGCAGTACCTTCTTCCTTGGTTTCAGCTGATCTCTCCATTCCCTCAGCTGCTGGTTGTGCTGCTCATCCAGGAACTTGAGCCTCTGGGTCTCATTCTCCACCAGTAGGTGGCACTTCTCATTCTGTAACATGACATCATTTGACACAGTTAACCACTAGGTGGCGGTGTTTCTCCCCCAGTGGATCTGAACCGTGGTCCAGAACAGTGATTCTCAAACTCTTTCATTTCAAGGACCCCCACATTAATATTGTTGCTGTCGGGCAGAAAGCTCTCATCTCCTTAATATAACCTTTTGTGTTTTTTCATAAATGAATGCCCTTCTTGACCATACCACAGCGTCACACAAAACTATCAAAAGTAGCAGATATACAAGCTTGAAACACGGCACGAAGCGTTTTGAGCTTGTAGATCGGCTACTTTTGCATTTTTTTATTTCAATACTGAAAAGTCACAGTTTTGGACATATGAGGTTTCCAGCCGACAGAGACGCTAATTTGGCTATTTGTTTTGCTACTTCTAGTAGGGTTGAAGGGTTACCTGTAGCTGCTGCAGCTCCCGTACGTTCGACTCACACTGACCAATCAGCTCCCTCATCTGGTTGTCATGTTTCTGCTGCTGGTGCAGCCGCTCCGCCTTCTGTCTCTTCTCCTCCTGCTGGGAAAACTAAAGACAGACAGACAGACAGACACACAGAAGGACAGGGGGAGAGAGAGAGACAGAGTGAGAGGGAGAGAGAGAGAGAGAGAGCAGGAGACAGAGAGAGAGAAACAGAGAAAGAGAAGTAGTAGGAGAAAGAGACAAAAAAAGAAAGCAAGAGATAGAGAGAAACAAACAAAGAAAGCAAGCAAGAATGAATGCAAGAAAGAAAGAAAAATAAAGAAATTTCATTTCATATTACTACAATAATGGGTAAAAAAGTACATGTTTTGAATTTTACTGAACAAAAGAAAACAACATACAAAACAGCAACCTTTTACATTAACTCCTTTATGTGTAGTTATTGTAATGAAAAAACGAAACAAAAAAGAGATTTTTATTGATGCCAAAACATTACCACGCCATCACTCCTCAACTGTTTAATATGAGACTAAACACCATCACGTTACCTGTTTGATCTTCTCTCGGTCTTCAGAGGCGCTGCCGGTGGAGTTGATGCGGAGGCTCTTCTTGAACATGGCCATGCGGGTCTTGGCTTCGCTCCGCTGGATCTTGGGCAGGCGGCCCTTCTCCTGTTGCTGCCGACCCTTCAGTATCTCAATCATACGCTGGTTGTAGCACTGCATCTGTTCCTGCTCCTGTGGTGGCGAGCACGCCAAAAAAAGAAAAAGATCAGCTTTCACCACCTCTGATCATCTGAGCCACACATCTGGTTTACACCATACACTCATCTATATGAACAGTTATGTAAATGCAGACATTTATACAGTTCAGTAACTAAATCTCTCTCTGGGCATTAATAGTCTATTATTGTAATTGAGAACATGGTTTAGCCAAAAGTATAAATTAATAAAACCAAATAAAAGTAGTTGTGCAAGTCTCAAGCTGTGACTTGTGATGATAGAACTTGAAAGAGGGTTTAAGCTTAACTTAACTTTCTTGTGTGATGGAAATAATACAGTTGAACAACTTAAACCCTATACTTAGTTGACCGTATTCCCATGGTCTATACTTAGACGATCAGATTCCCAAGGGGCAAGGGCTACACTAAATACCGTTGGCGCAAATAGCAGATTGTATACGCTCATAGCGTGTCGCAGTACCCCAAAGGGATGCTAGTGTTCAAGTGGTTAAACTGAAAATAATGTTGCGGTGTGCTTACCTTCTCGTGCTTCTTGAGGAGCTGGTGTCTCTGGAGGAAGTACTGATCTTTGAGTTGTTGCTTCAGCAGCTGGTGTCTCTCATGCAGACTCTTCTCCTCCAGGTCCCAGATCGTCGCTTCTCGCTCTGATGAGATGACAGGGATGGATGGATGGTAGAAGGAGGGATAGAGATGTGAGTCCGCATTAAAAGAAGCGTCTTAGGCAAGGGAAATGTCTCTTTTTGTTTGTTTTTTTACTCCAACGTAAACAAGACCACCACAGCCCAAAAATACAGAAAATACAGTCCAGTTTGTTGTTTAATATCTAGTCATCAAGAGCAGAGTCAATCAATTACAGAATAAATACATCTTACAACACATCTTACAGAACAAAAAGCAGTGGGTGGGTGTGTAGGTAGCTGGCTGTTTACGTTTGCATCACTGATTTCATACACAAAAATTAAAGATACAATGCAAAGGCATGCTCAGGATCGCACGCACGCACGCACGCACGCACGCACGCACGCACGCACGCACGCACCGGTACATAACTTCTATGAGAGTCTCAAAAGTATTAAATAAATGCATCCATCCTAACAACAACACCAAATTATGGCCCTGTCTCAAATTGATCCAAAAAAACAAAAGCTCAAATCAATTTATGAATCCCCATCAGCTGATGCTAGGTCAGTGGTTTAGATGCTAGCTGCCAAGTGGTTCAGTGGTTTACTGTAAACAACCACAGTGTTTTCCCTAAGCATCTTAGCAAGCTTTCTCTCCACACTGTAACCCAACAATTGCAAAAGGGTTTACTACAAAAAACACTGCAACAATTACCACGTACAGTAAATATCTTAGGTGTACCCTGTCTCAAATTGTCCAGCAAACCAAAACTCAAGGACAGCAAAGGAGCTACCACACAGGCTGAGTGGCCACTTGATCAAGCAGAAAGAGGCCAAGTACATACAGTAACTGCCAATACTCCTCAATCTCCCTACTTGTAAGCCTTTCTTCCGCAGGGCTTCTGATTGGTACATTTCTCCAGTTAATCTCCCGATTTCACGCCCAATGCATGACAAAAACAACCCCAAAAACAACCGAGGTGCATTGCTCGTCACTATGCTCGCTCAAACACGTTCTGCTGAGCTAAGCCTCTAAATTTTAGTCCACTTCATCCCCTAGCCACAAACACACACACTCTCTCACACACACACACACACACACACACACACACACACACACACACACACACACACACACACACACACACACACACACACACACACACACACACACACACACACACACACACACACACACACACACACACACACACACACACACACACACACACACACACACACACACACACACACACACCTGAAATTTTTTTGTGATGACATTTCCAGATGTTTTCTTTTGATCAGTCTTCTGGTACATTTTGTATTATTTATATATGTATTTGATCGTAAGCTGTGAATTTAAGAATAATGAAGTCATTTAAATTTCACATCCTTGTGTTTATTATATTAAGGCAGGGGCGATAAGAATAGGCCATTTGCCAATACCCAATGCTGCTAAAAGTATTCCTAAGACTTTATCTTAATCATGCCTCATTAGTGTTCCTTAAATTGCATCATACTATCATTATTATTTTATATTACAGTACATCCATTATTATTGTTACAGTACGTTGTGTTCCGTTAGCACAGTTTTGAGGACCTTGCCCCACTTGCATTTCACTGCATGTACAGTACCTCTATGAGAAGTGACACATTCTCTTGATTCCTGATTCTTGGACCATGCGTCCTGAATGTGTATATTATTGTACCTCTGATAAGGGTCTGCTTCTTCTCGAGACAGTCCCTCTCCGTCTCAGAGATCTCCCTTTTGTTGTCGGAGATGATCCTCTTCAGTGTAGTGTCCAGGTAGTTCTTCTGCTTGGACAGGAAGTCCTGCTCCTGAAACACAAAAAAGGCAGAAAGTTAATATAGAACAGTCAGTGGTTCTCAAGCTTTTTTTTTTTTATCTCCCTGACCACCAGCATATTTCGAACAATCCCCAAGGACCCTCACCCCACCTCTCCACAACAATATGTATATTCAAAAGCTTACGTCTGTCGCCTTCGTCTGCTGGAAGGTGTTCATTCGCTGTTTCAAGGATTCTTTCCGCTGATTCCTGGGCAGCTTGTCCACCGATTGCTTTACCTATATTACATGGACAAGAGAACGGTTAAGCTGCATTCAGCAGGATCTGTCATATCATAATACATTCAAAGAGACCTGGCATGTGGAAGAGCTTATAATGTAAAAGACACCTAGGACTTTATACTGTAGTAGCCTATGTACAAAATCATGAGATTTCAAAAGATCCAAAATGGTTCATGGACCAAGCCTGCGGCTCCTAATATTTTGAACCCTCAGAGCAGTGGTTCTCAGAGGAGCCCCAGGGGTCGTGAAGGGATTCCAGGGGGTCCCCAGCAGAATTAGTTTCTCAGAATCAGTTTAACCAACTTGACTCTATTTTATACTTCAGCTATTCAAAAATAGCCAATCTACAAGCTTGTGAGCTTGTAGATCGGCTATATTTTTAAAATTAAACATCTTGGAAAAAAACTTGAAAAATTGGGAATAAATTAGATTTTTTCTGTTGTTTGGCACAACATCTTTGCAGATGGGGTTCCGCAGCGAAATACAATTTAGGGGTCCTTCAGTGACATGGAAATGTTTGAGGACAACTGCCTCAGCGCGCGCACACACACACACACACACACACACACACACACACACCTCTTTCTTCTTGTGTTTCATCTGATCCTGGAACTTGTGGTGGTCTCTGTCCTGCTCGGTGCGGATGCGCTTGGTCTCGTCTCGCAGTTTGATGGCGTGGTCCGTCTCCATCTTCTCTATGGTCTGCTTCTGGTGCTTCTCCAGGCACTCCAGCTCTGTGTCGTAGTGCTTCTTCTTGGCCTGCGGGGGTTCAGACACGGAGGGCCGGTCTGTCACGCTGCCAAGGATCTTTTATTCATTCCCCTCAGTCCTTACTTTACGTTCACCCTATCAATTCACTCCCATTTCAAAGAACTTATGAACACGTTCAAATGTTGCAGTCATCGATGCAATGGCAGGTGATTCAGGGTGAGAGGTGATTCACTCTCCCTGTTTTGTACCAACCCTGGCTTCCTTATTATCATTATTTTCAAAAATAGAATTTAACTTTCAAAAAAGCAAAAAATAAATAAATGAATAATTAAATACATTTTCCCAAATGAAAATAGCAGATCGGAACATAATTCATAGATATGATGAATAAGCTGCATGTGAATGTATGCCAATGCAACGTCCAGTAAAGTTTGCAAAACGAACGTGTGCGTGTGTGTACCCATGGGGTCCCATCTTCCATAAACACAGGATACGAGATATGAACAAACTGCCCCCCAGCAGGAAAACATTAAAAACAAACAACACGAGAGGTTTGTGTGTGTGTGTGTGTGTGTGTGTGTGTGTGTGTGTGTGTGTGTGTGTGTGTGTGTGTGTGTGTGTGTGTGTGTGTGTGTGTGTGTGTGTGTGTGTGTGTGTGTACTCACGTTCATCTCCTGGTCAAAGCGTCTCTGCATCTGTTCCTTCTGAGCATCCAGTTTTGCGTTGAGGACGGCCTGAGCACGATGTTCCTCCTTCTGCAAGAGACGCAGCTCACGCAGCTCCTGACGTCTACAAACACACACACACACACACACACACACACACACACACACACACACACGTTAATGTCTATTCGAACCATGATTTTATTGGGATTTTAACCACTTGAACCCTAGCATCACTATTCCGGGGGGAACATTTGCTGAAAATAGACGATCTACAAGCTCGAGCTATTTCTGGTGAAGATAGTTGGTGTAGAGGGAAAATAGTCTGATCCAAGTACAGAGCCGACTCTGGTTAAGTTTAAGTGTAGAGGGTTTAAGTGGTTCAAACACCAATAAATACCTTTCCAAGCCACTATTAATAACATTTTGACAGACTTCACGTCTTTGCATAACAAACCTCGTGGGTTAACATGAAATAAGAACCTTGAAGAAAGATGGCGTTGTCTGATTGGACTGTTTTGGTTCTCAAACTATGGGTCTTGTGGGGGTGCAGGAAGGTGACGGCAGTGTCACACAACTGAAGAAAGAAAAATGTATCCTTCCCATTAAGTATTTTTTATTCGTTTTTTTTAAGATTCTGCAACAAACATAGGCTATATACTGTATGCTTCCATTCACAATGTTGTAAATGTATTTTCTCATGATGTTCCTAGTCAATGCTCCCAATGTGTGATGTATTTTTAATTATGCCTTATTTCAACTTTGAAATCACACTATAAATAAAGTCTGGGGTTGCCAAATAAATTCCCCCATAAAATGGGGTTCTGGTATACAAAAGGGTTGACAGGCTGAGGCCTCCAAAGCTGAACTGAAAACCATAGATATTCAATGTCCTTAGCTACCACTAGATGGCACTGGTAGTGCACTATGAATGCTTGAAACGTCATGTAGTTAGTGTGCATGTGTACACCCATAGGAGTGCCACTCAGGAGTGCCAAATACAATATACATAGACACCACATTGGCCACTGGATCACATGTCAACGTCAAGTACAGTACATGTCTGACATTTGAAACAAACCAAACTCTGTTGAGAATTCAGCGAGTTATGATTTTAAATGTTACAGACCTCCTGCTTCAAGATACATACAGTACATGGGGGCATCCATGCATCAGGAGATTGCCTCTGACAATATGGCAGCCGCATTGATGCATTGCTCCAATGAACATCAGCGGCCACTGAGGTATCTACGTGTATATATCTATGGTGTCAGTTACCAGCGATAGGTCCTCGGTGTACTTAAAGAATACTCAAGTCACTTAAACTCTTGGTTGATAAAATGAAGCTTTTATAGTGAAGAATGCTCTATTTTAGAGACTGTGAATTTCAAGGGTTTAATTGGGCCCAAATGGGCGTATAGTTTGTATATAATATACATTATGTGTCCCCATATGTACATTCCAGGTCGGTTATCACAACATTCTGTCTTTTTAATTCCCCAACCTCTCCTAACCAGTTCAAGGGATTAACTGACCTAAACTTGACACTAGACTAAATGTAGTTCCCTAGACCGTGTTTAGTGAAGGGACAACTGGGACATCCTAACATAGGTCAATCCCTCATCAAACAATGGACCAGATCTCATGAGTTCCTTAGCCTCACAAGAGAGAAAACAATAAGAGACAAAAAAAATCTAGTATGTTCTAATGCACAATAGACAGACAGACAGACAGACAGACAGACAGAGCGTCCAGCTGTGTATACACCTAGATGAGCCAAGTGCTTTGATTCTTAACCTTTTTAATTTCAAGGACACGGTTTGATGTGAATTAGACCACTGACTCCCATTTGATACAAATGTTATGTCTAGGCTCCCTCCCTTTGGAACTCACATCAAAGCCTCCCTTGCCCTGTTCAAAACCTCCCTCAAAAACAACTTTGCCTTTTCATTTTCTTTTGCTTAGTTTTTAGCCTTTTAACTAGTTATTCTCTTAATAAAGTTTTTTGTTTGTTTGTTTGTTTGTTCTTGTAAAGCGACTTTGAGTACCAAGAAAAGCACTATATAAATTGGATGAATCGTTATTATTATAATATTATTATTATAATAATATATTATTATTATAAGAATATATTATTATATAATATATTATTATTATAATAATAATCTACACTGTAAAATCTTCACTATTAATTTAACTCTCAGAGTGTACAGGCTCCATTTGGTCCCGTTCGTACACTCTCCGAGTTACAGACCCCTGAGGGTCCATTTGGTTCCTAACTATCAGTAATCTAGATGGAACCCAACTCAAGGACCCCTGGTGGTTCCTGGACCCCATCATGATTGACATCCAGACTGACAGCATGATTGACATCAAGACTGACATCATGAAGAAGTTTACCTGAGAAACCTCATCTCCTCGTCCTTCTTTTCATCGTCCTTGATGATCTTGGACGTGGTTACGCTGACCTCCACGCCGTCCACCACAAACTTCCTGGTTCGCTTCAGAGTCTTACTGGAGAAGCGGGAGTCCTGTGGGTGGGAGGGGGACAGGGGAGTGGGTTTTCACAGAGAAGGAAAAACAGTGAATGAGCGGGAGGTAAGGATGGCATCAGGCAGAATAAGGCTGCAAAATGTTCTTTCTTGGAAGGCGGTAACCAAGGAGTTAACAGGAATGACACTGGTAGGGAGACAAGATGGATTAAGGCTGCATTACAATTCATTGTATTAACTTGGCTGACTATTCTAGTTCTATTATTTACCTTTACCCACTTAGTATATAGGCATTATTATTGATGATTATTTATCCAAAATGTAATTGTGAAACAAACAGTAGTCATCCCCACAATTATCTTCATTGAGGTATTTGGTTAAGAATATTGTGATTTGATTTTGTCCATGTACTGTATCAGACTGGCAAACTTGGGCTTGCCTTCATTTGAAGTTTAGTGAATGTGAGTTTGTGAACATGTACTGTAAATGTGATTGTGTACTGTAAATAGACAGTAGCCAATGGAGGTGTATTGTTGAATAGATAGTACAGCATGCAGGTACAGTAGGAGTGCTGGCAGTGATGTCACTATCCCTCGCTATTCCCGTTAGGCTGGTTCTACGTTACTGAACGCCCAAGCACTGTCTGTCTGACTGTCACACACACGTCTGTCACTGTAAGGAGGAGATTCATTAAGCGCATAGTCAAATCCCCAGTGTTCACATAACAACCATAGTCAACCAACATCAGCCACCTACTAGGACACTTTGCAGCTGTGTGAAACAATGGACAAACAATGTCTTTGTTCCACAAGTTGAGTGAATAGTTTGTCCTCTAGGACCCCCTCTTATTATCAGTGGTCGACTGCGTTGGGACCAACCTGATCAACTCTGGTTCACAACTCATAGTTTAACCCATAAAAAAAATGGGAAAGCATCCGTGTCTGCTAAGATTTTAGCAAAAATACACAAGCTTGTATCTATTGTTGAAAAATCTTGAAAATGTGTGCAAATCTTTGAATATAATATGATTTTAAAGCGATTTTTTTAAAACTCAAATCTTTGCTTCTGGGGGTCCCTGGAACAAAATCTTTTGAGAAGCGGGTCCACGGCCCAAATACATATTACTTTGGGGGTCCTTGATATGAAAAAAGTTTGAGAACCACTGATAAAGAAACATTTTAAATTTAGAAGACATTTGTATAGAATCTGCCTCAGGTCTAATTGGGTTAACAGGTTTAGTTTGGGTAACTGCTGTGATGAAGCCAGATGTAGTCAAACACACTTGACATTCTAATAAGAGTGTTGCATTATAGAAGGCTGCCCATCAGAATATGTGTTTCTTTGGTCATCGTGTTGCAGGCCTGCAGTGAATTATGTAATTATAGAATGACTCGTCCAGGCCCCTCAGTGGGTCAGTAGGAAATCCCTTATCCTTGAAAGCACAAAATGCTGACTAATGATTATTCCCAAATATCCCTTTATCTAACTATACCTCCACCGAGTTCATGTACTGATCTGATATGGTGAAATACACTCAGTAAACACTGGGCTAATGATCACTTCTTATGTGACGAATGGAAAAAGGAAGGACAGACAGAAAGAAAGAAGAAGAGTAGGAAGTAGATGAAGAAAGCAATGAAGGAAGAATGGCGTCACTGTCCTGGTATTCAGATACAGAGTATAGGACAGGTCTGTATGGCCCAACCTAGTTGAAACCCTGAATGAAAGAATGTGATGTCATAGCTTCTCTTGGCGGCACTGAGCCAATCAGCAGCCTGTACTGCACATCAGCCAATCAACAGCCTGTACTCACCATGTCAGTGATGAGAGGCCAGCTGAGCAAACACACTCCAGCAGAGAGAGATCGAGTGTGTGTGCGTGTGTTGTGTGTGTGCGCGCGTGCTTGTGTTGTCAGACAACGTAGCTACAGGGACCTACTCGTCTTTACAGTATACTGTCAAGGTCCACTGCGTTGTATAGTGATGATAAATCTTGTGTGTGTGTGTGTGTGTGTGTGTGTGGGGGGTGGGGGGTGGGGGGTATTAAGTACACAGTAACAGTGTGTTCAGAGGACCTTGGGGGTCGGGGGGGGGGGGGTCTGTCACCCAGCTGCTGTGTTTGGCTTTGAGGCTCTGTGTGACTCCACCGCCCCCATCTATCATCATTCACATCCATGCACACACACACACACACCTGATGTACTGTATGCACACATGTGGGCTTGTACACATGTATACATGCACTTGAGCAAAAGTGCGTGCATGTGCCTGCGTGCCTGCCTGCCTGTGTCTGTGTGTGTTGGCGTGCACGCAGGAAGTCCATCTCAGTCCTAAACCACAAACACAGGCAGTCCATTCACTTCCGTGGCTGGACCGCTGTCTAAACGGCCTGCTGAATAATGTGTTCTGGAAGAACTTGCATATCGCAAACAGACAACTGTCCACACACACACACACACACACACACACACACACAGAGTCAATAGGATTCCAATCATGGCCTGTCCATAAACGTCCAGAAGCACTGCGGTCACAATGGGCTGTATAGAAGCTTCCATTCACAGTGCTGAATACTGAATAGCACCCACACAAAGGTCACCATTGGTCTTAATGAATGGAAAATGTTGCATATTTTGCTTCAGAAGGCTTGGTATCTGACAATAAAATAGACTCACTCTTCTCTCCATCTCCCCTCTCTCTCTCTCTCTTTGCTTCTCCACTTCTCCCACTGTGATACTCATAGGTTTTTGTTGCTATGAAACCTTGACATTGCTTGTGAGTTTCAGAATAGATTTCAAGAGGATGATACTGGCAATCTGGTTTGGTCAGCTTATTGAGTACTCCCTGCTATTTTGTCTGTGTGTGTGTGTGTGTATAGTATGTGTGTGTGCTGTATACAGTACATTTATCTCTGGTGTTATGCTGCTGTAATTTTTATCTTGTGTTGTAAAGCACTTTATAACCTTGCTGCGAAATGCGCCGTGCACATTTATTAACACGTTTAATATTATCATTAGTTATTTATTATAAATGCTTTCAAATACATTTCCTCAATCCAGCTGACTAAATGAATAACAGTTCCACATTTGAGAGCATCAGCTAGTTTCATTCCCTGACCCCACCCTCCCATTGAGGGCGTTATGTGAGAGTCATGCTTAATGGAAGACAGGCTACACTCTGTTTAAGAGAGTACACACCCACAGTCCAAAACACAACACGCTATACAGTCTCCACGTTTTTCCAAGGAGGGGACCCAACAGACCGTTCTCCAGCTACCGTGGGTCAGCATCACACTTCTAACACCTTGTGCTACCCCCCGTCCATTTAGTCAAGGATGGCCCATGTTATATTTACCCCAAAATAGAGTTGACAAAAAAAACGCACTCACAAGGGTGGTAAGTGTTAATGTTCAAACCGACGGGTTCTAAAGTTTGACGCGCACCAGCAGTACTGGTACAGAAGACTGCACAGCTAAAAAAAGGTGGGCTTAATGAAAAGGGACAACCCATTACAACTTGCTTTTATTGCATATTTATTAGTTTACTTATCTATATTATCAGTGTGTCCTATCCAGTCTATCTACTGTATATGGTTCTCCAAATAAAGGGTAAGAGGGACGTAATGATTATAAGCTGGTTAGATATCGTCATTAGTCAAACATGCATCATCAGCAGGATATTGCTGATGCACGGCACGCACATCAGAATGACACATCCACAGTGAGTGTAAAAAAAAGACCCGGGTCCATTTTTACTCTCAAGAGACATCAACACTCAAGATTTGGCAAGGTACCACGTAGCCACGTAGATACAAGTGCGCAGGCAAACTCTAGAGATATTTAGTGTGCATTTCCATGTGAATAACTAACCTGACTTATGACCACTGCTTACTTCTTGGTGATGCATAATTTATCAGTAGTTATACTACCGGGTATTCTTTGTACTTAAAATCTGATTTTGCCGGATGTTTTGTTTTTAGTTATGTGATTTATTATTTTACATAATAGATAACAAATGTACCATTTGCTATTTTTAAATAGAGCCAGGCCGTAACTCGGTCTTCTAGTGCTGACCTGCTCGAAGTGCCTACAATGACATAAAAACACGGTGAAGCAGCATTCTGCTTCTACGGAAGGAATAAACTCCCATTACACCTAAGACAGATAGCCTCTGCATGTAGATAGCTTTAAAGCACAGCTGAAGACCCATTTCTTCACTCTTGCTTTTAGCCGATTTTGAAATCTGTGTTGTTATTCATGTCCTCACTGTTTTGCCTGATTCACTGCCTTTTTTGTTATGTTTTTAATGATGTTTTATGTTTTTGCTTTTCTTTTTTGCTTCATTGTTAATCATTTTGTACTTTTTCCGTAAAGCACTTGTGCTTTATTCTTGCTCTGTAAAGTACTTTGTGCTGCATTTCATGTCATGAAAGGTGCCACAAATAAAGTTTATTATTATTATTATTATGTGTGTTTTATGTGTTACAATACGTGCTTTGCACCGACTTGCAGTACCTTGACAGAGAGTGAGATGGTGTCCCTGCTGTGCAGAGACACCACCGACAGGTCCATGCTCTCCGACGCCACGCTCCCAGCGTCCGAGTAGCGATGGCTGGTCATCCTCCCGTTGCTGCGGGGCGACGTGCACTCTGCGTTGGATCCTATGGACGCCCTCTCAGAACCATTTCTAAGGCTGCCGTTCAGCCCCGAGCGAGGTGCTGGTACCGGGGTGGGAGTGGGGCTTGGGGTGACAGGGGTGACGGTGGTGGTGGTGACGGTGATGGTAGGGGCGGGGGTAGCCGGTAGCTCGCCGTTCACGGTGGGGCCGGTCTCCTCCTTGGCCACTAGGGCCTTGGGGACTTCCGGTTCTGCTGGCACCATGATGATGTCGACGCTCTCCTCGGATACCTCCTCGGGCTGGGCCAGCGACGGTGGCTGTTCCGTCTCTGGTGTGTCCACCACCTTAGGGGTTGAATTGAATAACGTTACTTGTGCACACTTGTACATCGACTGCCTGCATATTCATTGTGCCAAAGATTAACAAGTACCAAAGATTAACAACTACCTTCTTAATAGGGCTGGGCGATATGACTTCAAATCAATATCACAATTATTTCAAACTTTTGCCTCGATTAATGAACAATTATTAAAAGAAAAGAAACATGGTGAACACAGCAGATCTACAAAGCTCTCGATGCGTCACGGGCGTTGCTAGCTTATAGATCGGCTATTTTAACACCATCGTATATAGAAGCATAATTCAGGGTTATGTCGTTAAACCAGATTAATCGATTCAGTTGATTATTTAAAAAATCTACTAGAACTATTTTTGTGCCAATTTGTTGATATTTACAAAGAAATATAAATAAATATTATTATTATTCGGTTGCAAGTCGGTTATTGGTTCTAAATATCCGTTTCGATATATTTTCAGTATTGCCCAGCCATACATCAAAATTAATATTGAGTTGAACCCCCATAACAAGTGACAGGTGTCAATAATAAGGGATTGAAATGTTTTTCTCTGATTCGCCAAATGACTGAATTTTTGGATGTTGTTTTATTCTAAACTTAAATCTGGTGTATCACCTAATGAATAACAGCTAAGATCATCGACTTCAAACTTGGAGGGGTGGGAAACACCACCCCTATGCATATGACATAAGAGCAAAAAGGTGCGCCGTGTGAATATTGTCCGATAGTGTGTTTCAGAAGAAAAACAAATTGAACCTTCTCCTCCTCTGAGCTGGGACTGCTCTTCCCATCCTCGATGCCCGAGTCTGTGCTTGAGGTCTTGGTGGAAGCCTCGCTCTCCGGCTTGTCCAAGTCGCCGATGACCTCGTCGGAGAGCTTATCGACCAGCTCCTCCTGGTCATCTTGGGGCTTCAGGCGGGGCATGGGAACTGGGACAGCCACCACACCTTTGTCCGGGTGCTGATCCACTGGGGTGCTGGCACGGGCCTCCTCCCTGGGGATTGGGGTGGGCGTGGTGGGGCTTGGGGTGTCCGGAGTCTGGTCTACTTCCATACTGGTTTGACTGGTCTGGCATGGCTCCTTGCCCGGTGACTGAAATGAAATCACAAGGACAGAAGAGAAAGAAAGGGCATCATTGTCATGCACGAATATGAGAAGGACCGCTGTCAGCTGTCAGCTTTATTGCGTTTTATCCTTTTAATAATAGTGGGCCTATGTATGCATTTGTAGATATGTTTTCATTGTCGATAAAGGTGTCAAAGTAAGAGAAAACATCTACTGACAGCCTCCATGTTAGCATCTATGCTATTGGTTTTGTCCCAGGTGCTAATGTTTTTAGCCTCATTACTGTTTGGGATATTCCCAAAAGCTAATGGCCAAAGTCCTCTTAGCTACACACAAGTAGCGAGGGACCATTGACCTTTTGGTTTGGCAGGAATGCAGCCATTCTTGTTCAGTTCCAACCACTGTTGGAACCCTCTCTGCTTGCACCTGCCTTGGTATGGCTATCAAACAGGTAATAAATAGCTCTAATGCACCTGGCCTGGTTGGCTATCAAACAGGTAATAAATAGCTCTAATAATTACAGAGATGGAAGGGCACTTTAAATGATGGCTCATGTGTAGGAATGGTGACTAGCTTGGTATTTCCTGAAGCAGTATGTGTACAGGAGCCTGGTGGGTTGTAAGAGGACCATCTGTGAGGGTCAATATTGACGTTAAATTAGAGGACTGACCAACTTGTCAAACTGTTTCTGTCTTAAACAATCCCCTCAAACGCCTAACTCTGAAATAGGTTTTAAAGCCCTTAAAGAACAGAATGGCTCTTAAAAGTAAGTTCATGATCATTTTTACAGCCATCTGACTGGCTGAGCAATTCTGCCTCTTGAATTATCTCTCTGCCGTCATCACACATCTTTATGATGGGCCCTCTGAAAACACCACTGTCTGGCTGTGTATGATGGATTGCTAGGGAGGAACTGCAAGTCTAACTCACCCTGGCTGGGGTCCAAGACCTTTAAGGCTGTTTACGACTAGCTAACCTGCGTGACTGTGTGTCTCTGCGTGTTTGTGTGCATCTGAGATATTTGGCAATTGTCCTCTGGGAGACAAGATGGAGAGTAAAAGAGATGAGATTCAAACGGCGAAGTGATAGTGGACTGAAAAGTAATGATTTCTCAGTTTGCTGAACAACGCGGATATGGAAAGTGATGATTATGAGACACAGCAGAACGGCTCGTCTAGACAGAGACGCAGCATGAATATTAATGTGCCCTTTAACAGTCTGAGGGAATCATCAGAACCATAATCTAACAAGGTCGTAAAAGCATAATCACCCATTACAAAATGATTGGGAGGGTTCTTTCTTTCACCAGAAAATGATAATGTGAGAAATAATCTAGCGACTAACATATTTAATTTGATGGTGAAATTATGTATCCTGTTCAACTGTAGTAAGGAAGTTGGCCAACAGTAGTAAGGAAGTTGGTCAACATGTTTTATGCCCTTGGACTTCACAGGACTACTTTTTAAATATTGATCTATTCGAAATATATTGGAGTTGTGTGACGACTCCAATCTAATCCCTACTTAACCCATTAAAACCGGGAAAGTCATTTTAGATTTTAGCTAAATATATAGCACATTGGTTGGCTGTTAAAAAATAGCAGATATACAAGCTCATAGCGTGTCACTTCATGCCGCGCTATGAGCTTGTCTTGATCTGCTATTTTTTTTTTTTTTTTTTTTTTTTTAATCGTGAAAATGTGTGCACATCTTTGAATATAATAGATTTTACAAAGCTTTTTTTTTTACTAAAATATTTGCTTCTGGGGGCCCCTGGGACAAAATATTTTGAGATGGGGGTCGGCGGCCAATTTTGGGGGTCCTTGACATGAAAAAGTTTGAGAACCACTGATATAGCAACATAAGTTTTTCAGAAAACTGATGTAGACGGCAGTTGTAGAATCGGCTTCAGCTCTTAATGGGTTAACACATTCCTCACAAACAACATTTCCACTTATGAAAATCATTTTTCAGATCCAGATTGGCTTTGGGCCAGCAGCATGCTGTTTGTTGTTTACATTCAGTAAACCATGGCAGATCCCTGTCTAAATAACTCACTCAGTCACAGGTTGGGCGGTGATAGTGTTTCTATACATTATTATTACACAGTAAAATCATGCCTTAACTCAACTCTGAGAGTGTACAAAATGGAACCAAATGGACCTTTTGTACACGCAGAGTGAAATCAACACTCAGGATTTGACGGTGCAGTTAGACCCAGAGCAGCGCCTATATTTAGCTGTGCTGTGTGGCTGAATGGCTGTGTTCCGGTCTCTGTCCTTTGTTTGTGGCTACGGGCACACCGATACTGCGTCACCTTCTAATCAAGTGCCCACCATTAACCCATTAAGACCTGAAGCCGATTCTACAAATGTCTTCTAAAAAACGTATGTTTCTATATCAGTGGTGCTCAAACCTTTTCATGTCAAGGACCCCCAAAATGATATGTATTTGGCCGCCAACCGCCATCTCAAAATATGTTGTTCCAGGGACCCCCAGAAGCAAAGATTTGAGTTAAAAATGTTCGCTTTAAAATAATATATATAAAATAATATATATATATTCAAAGATTTGCACACATCTTCACGATTTTTCAAAAATAGCAGATCTACAAGCTCATAGCGCGGCACTAGTGCCGCGCTATGAGCTTGTAGATCGGCTATTTTTGAATAGCCAAAGTGTAAAATAATGCTTTTTAGCTCAAATCAAAAAATGACACAGATGCATTCCAGCTCTTAATGGGTTAAATGCTCGAGGGAACCTTCGGTCCTTGTTGGCAGGCACCGGAAGGCCGTGTTTACAAGAAACGCTGAGCACTCCACGAAGGTCAACAAGGACTTCAAAAAGAAAGGAAAAGTGTTTTTTTGGTAGTAGGAAGTAGTGTGTTTGTGTGCGTGTCCCTCGCATCGTTCTGCGAGTTGTAGAGCTTAACATTAAAAGACACACTCCCACAGTCCCAGGTCTACTACGACCAGTGAACCTTACGAAACCTCAGTCAGAGCACACACACAGACAACTCCAGACCTCGGCGAGGGACGCTCAAGTATGAGACAGGACAAAATGATAGAGTGAAATGAGAAAGAATGTCAACTGATGACATAATAACATAGGATCCTGGGTCTCAAAACATGGTTTTCACCCTAGAAATCATACCAGGCGGGGTATCCCAATGGGGATAGAAAAAAATGCATTTTGGAGAAGAGTTGTGAACCATCTGACGCAGTTTGGCCGAGCACCAGAGAATGGTATGTGTGTAAGAATGACCACAAACCCATCCCAAAATGGGACACAGGCTAGTAGTGGGTGCCTACAATGTGTTTCGTTCATCCACAAGGTACAAATCCACATGTGGGTCCTTGGCTGAAATAGTACAAGAATCCCCATGCAGGGGAATTAAAAACGCATGTAGCCAGCGTAGTAGAATGTAGATATACAGAAGCATTTCACACTTGACTTCAGTCTAGACTATTGCTGTGGCTGCTATTAGTTTAGCGTTTGCTCGGTAGTAGTACACTTTCATGCACCTGAATAAAACAGAATGTCTAGCTTACTAGCTGCCTTAAATACTAATTATAGCACACCAAGTACTGTATGACATCAATGGGGAAAAGCAAAACACATAGAGAACATTTTTTTTGTAGGGGGCAACATGGAACTTCTGATCCTTTTGCACAGAGATTGACCTCTTGCAATTGACAGAGGTCAATCGCCAAGCTTTACAGGAATTGACGGCACACTTTCCAAATAAAAAACAAACAATAAGACAACAAGCGAACAAAGAAAGAATTGAAAGGGGAGTAAGGAGAAGGTGGGCGGAGGGGTTGCAGTTGACGTACCACAGTGAGTTCTGCGGTGTCATCCTCCTCGCCTTCCTCTCTATTGTCTTCAATTTCCTCCATGACCTCAGCCTTGGCCTCCGCCACCAGCTCCCGCAGCGGCCGGTTGGTCGTTACTGAGCTCACAAAGGGGTGCTGTAAACAGAAGGATACACGTGTCACTATAGTTAGTAGAAAATACAGTATTTTGGTGGTGTTGTGTGGTGTCCTAATACAGGGGTCACAAACCTCTGAATAGACCATGGACCCCCCCTCGCCCCTACAATAGTCACTCGTTCATTGTTTGTATTTAACTAATTTAAAGTGAAGTTGAATTATAGTGAAGTTAAACTACTCCTCAATTGGTTGGGGACTCATGGTATGCTTACAATAACATGTGCTTGAGGGAGGGGAAAAGTCAAACCATCACCACGATGGTTTTACTTTCGTTCAGTTAATGACACCACTTAACCTGTACTGAAATGATGAATTAACAATACTCACAAACTGTGGGAGGGAGGGTTCAGATATGACATAAGAATTATGGTGGAAAATTAAAGGGATAGGAGGCACACACACACACACACACACACACACACACACACACACACACACACACACACACACACACACACACACACACACACACACACACACACACACACACACACACACACACACACACACACACACACACACACACGAAAAGAAAGAAAATAAACTGCCGCAGTCATGCACGTAGCTTCAGGTCATGACTGCTACTGTGAGAGAGTTAGTTGATTGAGTTAGTTAGTTAGAGAGAGAGACTGAAAGACAACAAGCTAGGAGAGACTTTCAATGTGGTAGAACCTTTATCCACCACCTGGCAGCTCTGAAATATGCAAAAACAACTGTCCACATGAACGTCAAACCAAAGAAACGATGTCTAACACCTAACAAACTGACATCAGAAACATATGGATTTTAATTGAACACCAGAAGGTGGATGATTGGCAGACGAGCTTGAATACATGGGTGTACACAAGGCAGTGAAGTAGGACAAGCGATTCAGTGAAGAGGCAGGCGTGTTGAGGATAAAGGCTAAATGAAAAGGCGGGTGCAGCCGAGATAAAGGACCTATCATCTATTATTTAGCTGTTTTGTACTATGGTGTAATTTAATTGGCACAGCTGGTAAAGGGGGAGGCCAAGAAAGGGGATGAAGCTTTGTCTGTGCGCGCGCGTGCGTGAGTGAGTGTGTGCACGCGTGCATTTCTGCTGGGCCCTGTCCATGAGGACCATATTAGCTCTAAGCTTTTAACTTCTCCAGTGACAAACAACGGTCATTTATACCCAACAATGAGTCAGGTAAATGTGCCTAAACCACCAAGCCACTGCACAACAGAGAGGCTCAGATGCGTTTTTTAACAAACCTGGGTTGTACTTTTAAAAAGCCATGCTCATCATGCATTGCAATTGGTCGCAAAATTACCAAATTGCACGATGTAAAAGTCAGTTTTACCGAGCTAATAATGGATTATATAGACATTCACAGAGGTACATTCCACCTCCACGACTCTACAGAGGAAAACTTTATTTCGAATTCAAACCACCCACAAAACAGAGAGATAGGAGAGGAGAAAACAGTACAGCGGTATAAACGATATACCATATAGGGCTATCGTATTTTTCAAATGCACACAGTAATAGGCTTTGATACCATACGTTTTAGCTTATCACCCCTTGGGGGGTAAGATTTGACACAGACTGCTAATGCTAACAGTTCCAAGGTAATTTACTGACGGGGGGATTCAGCTGAAATGATTGAGCCTACCCAAACCACCCCAGCACCACTTCCTGAGTGCTCTCTCACAGACTGAAGGGGACCAGCTTCAAGGCTTTGAGACACAACACAGAGGGCCTTGTGGTGGCTCAGACTAATCTGTGATCTTGTCTTCATCATAGTTGCTTAGTGCGTAGGTGCAAGGTTCAAGGTGATTTATTGTCATACCATCAGTGGAGGACACTGATGTACCCCAGTACATGATGCAAAGAATACATCAAATATTACTCAACTAAAAGTGAAACTTGCACAGTCAAATGTGTAGATAAGTTAAAGTACTGGAGTACTTACTTTTAAAAATAACAAGTAGTCAAAAGTGTGTGCTTTTAAAAATATTCACAAGTACAAGTTACAAAGTGCATTATCTTTTTAATATCATAGCTATATTGAAAATGCAATGATTTTCCAGAAATGTTCTAAACATAATATTGAAAATAGCAGATCTACAAGCTCACAACACGTTTTGACACGTTGTGAGCTTACAGATCTGCTATTTTCACTATATTTGAAATATGGCTTAATGTAATTAATGTTCCATTCCTAGAAAGGTAGTGGAGTCAAAAGTGCAATATGTGTCTTTGAAATGTAGCAGCGGAAAAGTCATACGGTAAGTCTCCAAAAATACAAATATTCAAGTAAAGTACAGGTACTCAAAGAAATGTACTCGAGTAACGTACTTTGTTACTGTCCACCATTGCATACCATGCACCACAACACAGCAAAGTAGAAACATTGCAGGCAGTGAAATGCTTGCAGGAGCACAGCTGCAAAAATAAAAACTGCATGGAATAGCATATTGTATTAGCTAGAGTTAGCGATTTAACAGTTACTGTACATGTAGCAGCCACCGTCCCTTCACCAAAACTCTGCAGTACCATTATTAACCCTACTCCAGTAGCTAATATCAAAACTGTAGCTTCACATTGCTGACCACTGAACCCAGACCACCCCTGCTCAGACCAAAGCTCCATTTCTCACTGGAACAAATCAAAGCAGGGCCGGAAAGGGCTGACGGTGTAACACGACAGCCCAGACGGGGCCTTAGCGGTGTTATTTTTGCAGACATTTTGGATCTTAGACACGGCTCAGCAGAGCTTAGGCCTGATTGTTTGATGTTTCCCAGTGCAATGGACCAGGGCCATTTAGACTCTTACATGGACTGCTTGACTGGCGTCAGGGCGTGAAATGGTTAAAATAGGAACCTTATGGGGATCCGAGGAGCAGAGGAGGGAACAGACGTGGTGTAGATGACCAAAAACGTCTATCATCGGTTCTGCTCCACTCTCCTAACACTTTTTTTCTGTTTTTCATTTAGAATTTAAAGAGTCATCCGTACTCCTCTAGGGCTTAGAGTCTAGGCCACCTGGTGTGGTTAAAGTGTGGGAGGATGTCTCGCCTGTGTATTTTCAGTTTCTCAATGTAAGCTGGCAAACTGGGCAAATACAAACAGACTGGACTCCTGACGTATCAGAACCATGTACCGAACATCACACTGACTTTATATTGAAATCGCCCCTCTCGCTCCAAAAAAAAGTGAATGCACCTCAACAACCTGGAAATGTATAATCAAGGGACTGTGGAACATCTTGATAATCTATGTAATCCATGCATGTACAATAATAAATGTATTTCTGCAGCTAATGTTAAACCAGCATTTTTGTTGTTAAGCAGCTTTTATTAATAGAAGTGTTAAAAAAGATCATTATTTCCATTTAGCAAAGGAGACAGATGGAGAGAGAGAAGTGCTTTGGTGACAGTTTCAAGTCTCAAGTGGGCAGTGATAAAGTCAGATTCAGTGTTTGTAATGAGCTGTTGGCTGTGTCCACAGAAATCAAGCTTTTTATGTACAGTTTTGGGAAGAAAACCAATCCGGATATTATAACAGTATTAAAGCCCAATTATCTTATTTAGGAGGAAATAAGCCTCAATGGCACTGCAACTTTAAAAAAATAATGTGTGTTTTATTTTCATTTGATGAAGAATGGGAAATTAATATTAAATCCAGAAAATAACTTTTCTGGATTTCGTATTATTTTGTTGAAACTCCACATCTTGAGACAAAGCCCATGGGAGAAGTATCCATGTACAGAATAAGAGTCCCCAGCGACCAGATGGTCTCCTGCCAGCCACAGCCACGGTGACTGATAGTGTATCATGTCACTGTGTATACAACATTCCATACAGTGAGCGAGAGAAAGAGAGAGAGGGTGTGTTTGCACGCATCACATGCAGTGCTTCCAGGGCACGTTTGACAGAGATCTCTTGAAAATATTTTGATGACGAAGACTTCTATGTGGTTTTCTTTTGTCATTTCCTCCTCTTACAGACAGAGAGAGAGACACAGAGAGACAGAGAAAAAGTGAGAGAGAGAGACTGAACAACATGCAGTGCTTCCAGGGCACATTTGAGGGAGATCTCTTGAAAATATGTTTATGACTGAGACTTTTATCTGGTTCTCTTTCATCACTTCATCTTACACTCAGACAATGCATAGTAAAGTCCTACTGTTGAATTAACTCAGAGTGTACAAATGTAACCAAAAAGACCCGTAAGCGTCCAAGTGGATAAGTTAACACTGAGAATGTCACTGTCATACATATGATGCGGTGTATGAACCTAGCGGCACCTACACTTTTATCTGGTCCTCTTTAGTCCTTTCATGCTCTGTAACAGACACTACATAATGTACAACATCCACCTACAGTGATGATTGTGGATGAGCTTCGATAGGACCACCACGTCTATACGTTTTCACAACTTTGGGGGGGTCCGGCAGTTGGAATCATGAATCCATCTCAGACTACTGACTTTGAAGGTGCTGAAGGCTAATGTACACTGAAGTTCATGTTTCAAGGTTAAAGTTCGCCCACCGGTGGTGAAACAATGGCCTTTGATAGCCAAACAAACGCCGGTTGAAATCCGCACGGTGCCGGCCCAG
This sequence comes from Gymnoscopelus microlampas, assembly GCF_963454915.1. NCBI lineage: Eukaryota > Metazoa > Chordata > Actinopteri > Myctophiformes > Myctophidae > Gymnoscopelus > Gymnoscopelus microlampas. The sequence continues at coordinate 36,985,954 of NC_139949.1, read as the reverse complement.
ACTCAGCAGGACACATTTGCAACTCAGTCGTGTGGTGAAGCCATCTAAACAGCCATCAGACGGGCGTGACAAGTTACGGCGGGCGTGATAACATCTGAAAACCCTCCGAACCGCGCCTGTCTCTCTCTCTGTATCTCTCCCACTGGAGCGCACACACAGAATTCCCAGAAGGCCTCAGGGCTTAGGATATTCACCTCGCCCCTCCTAATTGGCCAGGGGTGGCCGTGCTCGGGGTTATCCAGACATGCCATTGGCTGAGGATGAGGAATGTAAATAGCCGGCATTCCCTCAGCTGTGGGGTTCAGACAGGAAACTGTGGCTCTTGAATTCTAATGCTCTCTCATACACACCCAGTTGACTTTTTATTCCCGTATGTTCTTTCCACCATCTTCGTTGACCTTCCTGTCATTTAAACATTTTGCAATTTGTGAAAAATCTGTTCCTCTTTGTCGTAACTGCCCTAGCCCTTTCTTTCACTGCCAATCACCTCTTCCTCCCTCTCTCTCTCTCTCTATTTCTGTCTCTCGCACACGCCAAAGTCTGCATGGCACCACAAATGTTCCCATTATCAACCATTCCATTCAAGGCTTAAAATAGAGAATTTACTGTTGATAAAGGCTGTGTGTGCGTGTGTGTGTGCGCGCACGTGCGTGCGTGAAAACACATGCACGTACACGAGTGTGTCAGTGTGAGATAAGGACAATGAGAACCGATGCCTCACCATTCACCAAAGCGCTGAGTCGTACAATATTTGCTGAGTTATAGCTGCAGCTCAGTGTGTCGGTGTGTGTATGTGTGGGTAGTAGGTACCTCCAAGAGCTGAGCTGCAGATGGCCGGGTTTCTGGGTTCTTATCCAAAGACTTCTTCAGGAAATCTTTAAAGTCCCGCGACCTTAAAGTAAACACAGGGAAGAGGAATTAATCAAACCGACGGGGAGGGGAGAGGAAGGGGTGGTGAGAGACGAAGGCAGCGGGTGTCAGGCTGCTTGCTTTCAGATAACTCCTGACATGGCAAACACTTCCAGGAATGCTGCGTTGGTGCTGTACAGTCGCCCCGGTAATAGAGAGCTCTGCATTCAGCATTTAGCTCCACCATAAATTGAGACGGCCGGGACACTCAGGACCTCGTAAAATTTTTATGATAAAAGTGATTGGAAAAGCCACAGCTTAGCGCCCGTTAAAAGGCCTGTCTGGTTGGTGAGTTGTGGCTATAGGTTTTGGAACAGCCAGAGAGTGCAATGCAGGGCTGGAAGAGTAGAATGTGATAATGAGTCTGTCTGGTGCACAGCGAGTGCATGCGCACAAGAACGTGCTCTCTTCCTATGATATAGAAATGTATTCAATTCAACAATAAAATCATTTTTTTTCCCAAAGTACTGAGACAATTGAGATGTGCATTAACCACTTAAGCCCTATATAGCTACTTTGTTGTACTCTGTAGAGCAAAAATATCCAATCTACAAGCTCACAACACGTTGCATTGCGTTGTGAAAGTGCTTAAAGATGGTTACAGCTAATAGGTATCAAACATTTCACTGCTTGTACCTGTATGAGTGAGTGACAAACCCCTCTTGATTCTACTGATTCCCTAATATTTTGTCTACAGAGCTCAACTATAGGCCCCGTTCCTCTTTCTCAGAGAGCTGAGCGCTTCAGTTTTAAATGACACAGTTGACAATGTAATATGCGACCGTGATTGTGCTTCATTTAGGCTGATTTTTAAAAACGCAGCTCGCACCATTTGTGTGGCTGCTCGAGGCTGGGGGGGTCAGACTTGGCTATCTTCAGCAGCACCCTCATGGGGTTGAGTTCGTGGTGCGGAGGCTCGATCTGGGCCATCTCGATCAACGTGATGCCCAAGGACCAGATGTCCGCCTTGTAGTCGTACGGAGCGTCCTTCATCGTCTCGCACATCACCACCTCGGGAGCCATCCTGAGCAACACACACAGCAGACAAGGCCAAGGTTAAACAAACAACAACCAACTATTCATTCAAGGCATATTCTCGGATCAGTCCCAAGCACGACAGGTGTGACAGATCAGAAATAAAAAAGATGACTTGATTTGGTTAATTTTGTGTGTTCATATACTGTATATATTATTGGAAGTTTGGGGTGAATTCACCGCAAAGAAATCTCCATTATTTATGGTCATGCTAAAGTTGGTGAGGAATCTGACAGACAATAGACAATGTTTTAAAGTAACCTGACATATTTAACAGTTTACTTGACACCTTTTCAACACATCAAACTAGGGATGAGACGATATGAAAATGACATGTCACAATTATTGTGACAAAAATAATTGCGATTAACGATAATCAAAATATGCTTAAAGGAGGAGTTCACCCAAAAAATGATTTATTTTCTATCAATTGCACACCCCATGAAACCTTGAATACATGGATTTATTTTGGTTTTGCCCGGGTGTATTTCCGGTAGGAGACACAAATAATGTACTTTGTATCTCCTACCGGATACATTCGCCAGTAGGAGACAGGAATCAAATTATTAGCTTAGGAATGCGACAAAAAGACAAATAAATCCATGGATTCAAGGCTTCATGGGGTGTGCAATTGATAGAAAATAAGTAATTTTTTGGGTGAACTACTCCTTTAAAACTTAAAATGTCACTTTTGTTAACCACTTGAACACCCAGCATCCCTATTCTGGGGAGAATGTTCGCCAAAAATAGCCGATCTACAAGCTCACAACGTGTTCGATTTGTGTGAGTGAAATAAGAGCGTACCAAATGCGTTCTTCACAGGTCCGTTTTATCAAGTATAGAGGGTTTAAGTGGTACTGAATTTGCAGCTCAACAAAAGCTAATTCATCCTAGAGTATGACGGAGGACAATGTCACGATAAATTAAAATTTCTGCAATACGATTATTGTGAGCTTATTATTATTATTATTATTTGTGAGCGTTTTTTTAATCACAATTAACGATTATACATCAAAGAAAGAGTGAGTGGCCATAATGTGGGTTTAGTGTGTGGCTTTAATGTGTGCTCAGTTTCTAGTGTGGTCTTAAGTTGATAATTACAATCATATCTATATCTGCAGCTGATAACAACCACAGACTGATCTGACGCCGATAGCAGGCGTGCTTCACAAGTCAACCGTTGTTTGCCGATAATTTGCAAAGCGCCTCTGGCAAACACCAAACTCTTAAATTTACTCAAGTGGTGTCATGTTAGGTTAACACTGTGTGATCCCAGTTTCATGTTGACTCAGTCAATCAGTGTGCTCAGTGAAAGGTGTACACAAAAGACTGGAGAGTTTTGAAACTATTCTAGTTGTGCAATATAAAAGGGCAGGGTTAAGCTGTCATTGTACTTGGAGGGTATTCCGGATGCTAAACTATTCTGGTCAATGGGTGACTGTTCACTGGAATATTCATAGACCTATGGGGCAAGGTCCAGAGGTCAACCCTTAGAACTGGGTTTCTCAGCATGTGTACTCTGGTATGAGGCATTGAGCTGCAACTCTTGTGTGTGTGTGTGTCTATGTCTATGTCTATATGTGGGTGGGTTCATTTGTGTACTTTTCCAGGAAACAGGAAGTATATTCTTAGTCACACGTCTATAATTCAGTTTGTACAAACAGCATACCACGTTATTCCCATGTGTATCATGTATGTCCAACTCACCAGTACGGCGTTCCGATGAAAGAATCTCGTCTTTGCAAGGTTTTGTTATTCTTTGCCGACACGCCGAAATCAGCTGTGTGTGAAAAAGGGAGAGTAGAAAAAGACAGGGTTAACCATTTAAACCCTGGAAGTACTTTGTTGTTCTTTGTAATAATACTTTGTGTCAAATGGCAAAAGTAGCCGATCTACAAGCTTGTCGATCAGCTCTTTATTGCCGTGTTTGCTTATTTTTGCTGAATGTTCACCCATTATGACATGCCCAGAATAGGGAAGGAAGGGTTCATGTGGTTAAGGGAGTTGAAAGACATTCCACAACACCATGTCTTTGTAAGAGACAATGATTGATAGTCGAGTTTGTAAAGCCCCCCCAATACTCCCCCGCCCCCCCAACCCCTACCCCTCCCACCTCTCTGGTTGTGGGGACAGACAGATATGTTTCTACCTCGTAAAGACGTCATGACATCACACTGCAGGAGAGATGCAAAGCCAAACTCATTTGGATTTATCACACAAGTGCTGTGTTTGTCCTAAACAAGCTGTTCCCCATTCCCAAACATGACCCTGGGCTTATAGAAATATTGTTGGCTCATGCAGAACGCAATGTCTCCATGTCAGAATATTATGAGATACGGTTCCTGCGCTCAAAGTACTGCAGCGTTTGGCCTTAGGACTCGACTCCGTTCGCAAGAGCAATCTGATCATTTCAAAGACACAAAGACAGGCATGTTTGTTTTACAGCGACTTGCGTCTGTCTGGTATCGTGGCCTGCAGTACAAATGACCGTGAACGTCCGGTCAGACATATGATTTGGACTGCCACAGTCTGGAATGTTGCAGAAAGGATTTTCTTGTTAAAACACACAAAATGGTCTTACGCAACACATCAGTTGATGTTTCAAGTGTCTCTGCTACCACCCTGGTGGATCAGAATTACAAATAACATTATACGATCATGAACCTTGCTTAGACACATCATCTGAACACTGGGTAGTTTTGGGGCCAATGTACACTATATGGTATATGGGCAACACTGCCAACCACTGGATATTAAATAAATTAAGATGGTGTGAACCGAAAGCACCTTTTTATTGTTATTTTGTCTGCCTACTGTACTTTATGGATGAAAACACTTTCTGCATCCAATAAAGTGCTGGGATATTCTTCTGCGTGACAGTTTTTCCCACATGAACCAAAAAAATGGACAGAAATCAATATTTTCTGGCAGTAAAGAGATCTTATGTAATCAACGACAATGTGCTGATACAGCTCCAGGCAATGTGCCTCAACGGTATTGCTCAAAACAAAAAACATATTTGCTCTGTAACCTGAAATCTCTGGTCCGGAGCGAAAGTGCCTGAAGCAGAATACAGAACAATTTACCTTTGTTGTGTGTGACTAGATTGGCACCCTCATGACCTTATGTACAAGTTTCTGCAGTGCACCTGAGAGCTCACAGGTTGCATCAGACCCATAAACCCTCAGGTCCTCTTTAACACTGAGGCACTGACTGTGATGTCACAGACCTTAGTCTTTCTCAGACTATAGGATCAATCATTTAAGACAGTGGTTCTCAAACTTTGCTTCATTTCAAGGACCCCCATAACTCTTGAGTGTACAAGTGGAACCCCCTCAAGGAGCCCTGAGGACCCCATTTGAGAACCACTGATTTAAAAGGTCTTGGTGTGGGTTCTTTGGCAAGAACAAAAAAAACGTTATGTGAAATGAGCAGTCCTACCATGATCACGTTTATTTAAATTTGAGTGTCACACAGCTTATCATGTTTATATATGCAGCATATAATGGTCATATATGCCCCCAGACCAGTGTTTTTCGACCAGTCGACTCATGATCCAGTGGCCCCCTGAGAGGATTCAACAGGATCGCAGATGACTGTATTTAATCGACGGTCGTCCTGGTGTGAAACCAGTCGAGAACCGCTGCGACACACAGACAGATCATTTTCTCTTCGCGGTACAAGCCGATATGTTTAACTCAAGTCAATGACATCTAATTGCTGCCTCGTTTTGGAATTAATGCACAGTTGGGGAACTGTGGAGGGCTTTAAATGACTCAGTGTCGTGGCTTAACGAGTTCAGAGAGGCAACTCCCAGTGATTATATCTAGCTGTGGTGTCTTACAGGAAAGTATGTGAGGCACTACGAAAAGGCCCCGCGACGGGAAGGAACAGTCAAACCCAATGAAGAAGATTGGCTGGGGAAATATGCCTGGGCAAAAAGCAAAAGTGATTAGGAATATTGATCTATAATTGCTCGCTACAAACCTACTTACAGTACATAACGTCAAAGATGGTTCACATCAGCATGCACAGCATGGCTGGGAGTGTATCCTATAAGAACACTGTGGTTCTTTAAGTGGGGATGTGAGGGGATTCCAGGGGGTCCCCAGCATTTGTTACTATAGCATCAAAATCAGTTTTCACTATAATATATACTGTACACTGGCTACTTGGAAATAGACGATCTACGCCTCATGATGCTCACAACGCATCGAAATGTAAGCTTGCCTTGTAGATCTGTAGAAATGTAAGAATTTTGAATATTTTTTAAACATTTTAACTACACACATCTTGTATGGGGATCCCTAGCACAGAATCTTTTCAGGTGGATGTCCACGGCCAAATACATACAATTGATTTGGTCCTTGACATGAAAAGGTTTGAGAACTTTAAGAGGAACGCTTTAAGAGGAATCATACTGACCACTTGGCTACAGTACAAGCGAAACCTTTGGCTACACAATGTCAGGAATGCTGGGGTCTTCAGGCAGAGTGTTCAGATAGGCCATAAATCATATTAGAAAAAGGAGAAAATTGTGCAGAATGCTGCTTTCCCACACAATGCTCTCACATGGTCCTCCTCCTGCAGGGTTTCAACAGGGGGAGAGGGCCTCACTCTGTCTCTGTGTGTGTCTCTGTGTGTGTCTCTGTGTGTGTGTGTGTGTGTGTGTGTGTGTGTGTGTGTGTGTGTGTGTGTGTGTCTCTGTGTGTGTCTCTGTGTGTGTGTGTGTGTGTGTGTGTGTGTGTGTGTGTGTGTGTGTGTGTGTGTGTGTGTGTGTGTGTGTGTGTGTGTGTGTGTGTGTGTGTGTGTGTGTGTGTGTGTGTGTGTGTGTGTGTGTGTGGACCATTTTCCTGGTTCTCACAGAAATGGTTGTTTTATGGTATTAAAAAACCCAACAACAACTAAAAACTTTTAGATTTAGGTTTACAATTAGGAAAAGATTCATGGTTGGGATTAGGGTTAGGCATAGTAGATGTTAGGTTTAGGGGTTGGGGTTGAATTTATGCGTGATTTATACTTGCGGGCTGGGCTGGTGTCATGCACCAGAAAATAGCCGATCTACAAACTCAAGTGCCATGCTTTGCAGCATGTCACTTTAAGAGCTTGTAGATCGGTGATTTTTCGGGCTTTAGATTTACAGTTAAAAATGCCCAAAAATGGCATTCATAAAATTGTTGTCTCACAATTGATGTCCTCACAAGTATAGCAATACAAGCGCGTACGCACGTACTTGTGTGTGTACAACATGAAGTGCATGAATGCGTGTATCAACATTCATGTGAGACTAAGGGACAACAGAGTCATCCTCCAAAGTCAACTGACGGGGCGCAACGAGAATGTGCTGTTTATCTGAGAATTAGTCAAACAGTCAAACAAGATGGGCTCCGCTGATGGCCTCTGCCCAAAATGAAATGTGATAAGACGCACGAATAAATGCATATTATTATGACAGACTGCACATCTCCTTCCAAAAATGAAATGAAAAACAAGCTAACATTTTCAAATACATAAGTGGTCACCACACAATGAGCAACACTAGCCTATGTACACAGTAGATAAAAAGTAGTATTATTTCATGAGAAATAACTTATTTTTGTCCACATAGTGGGTGGTGAAACGTTTAATTAATCATGATTAATCATTAATCATGTTGGCATAAATAAACAGATGCATTAACAGAGTAGGTGGGTACACTGTATCCCTGCAGGTTAGTAGGTGTGAAGTGTTATATTGTTTTATGTATTCCAGCTTCCCGGTAACAGAAGGGTTAGAAGTTGAAATAGAGCCGAGCCAATGTTCTGGAAAGGCATGTGAGAGCACATCAGTAGTGCATCAGTGTTCTAGGGCAGAGAGAGAAGTGTATTCTGGTTCTTAGGATTCTATAAATAGGATCATTAAGATGACACCCTCTGGGGTCACTATCAAGCAGTGGAAAGTCGGCACACTGTCCGTAGAGAAAGGATTGCATACAACATAAAGCTGCTGCCGTGGGCAAACACCCAATAAACTCGCGTCTCCCGGCTCCTGCACCATTTGTACAGCGTGGCTGAAGGTCGAGCTGTTTGTGCTTATGTTTGTCTGTATGACCACACAAAAGTGGATCAATTGGATGCCTGGGTGGGCCAGGGGTAATGTTCCATCACTGTGACTGGGGTTTGAATCCTACTGGGTGCATCCAGCTTGGCCCGGCGGGACGAATACTGTATATCCGTAACTCCTTCAGGTTAGTCAGGGTTGGCCCGTCCAGCAGGGAGTGGAACTGGGAAAACTAGTGAAACACGGCTAAATTGAGAGAAAAATTAAGGGGGGGGGGGGGGGGGGGTTGGTGCTATTCACAGCTTATTCTGCTACGTGCGTGATGACAGGAAATAGAACATTAACAGGGCCCGGTTTAACTCACTGCGGCAGAGAACATGATCTACAACAACCCACAGAAAAGTGGAACCGTACCAAGTTTGATGTCCCCGTCCAGTGTGAGCAGGATGTTGCCGGCCTTCAGGTCTCTGTGGATAATCTTCATGCTGTGCAGGTAGTCCAGTGCCTCCAGCATCTGCCGGCCGACCACCTTTATCTGAGGCTCTGTCAGCCCGCGGTCCAACTCTGCATGGGGGTTGGGAGACAGAGGAGAGATGGAGAGAGAAGAAGAGAAGTGTTAAACATTTACTCAGTGAGGCCTCAAAAAACTAAATAATAATAATTCATATGTCTAGATAATTGGTACAGATCACAGGATTCTCGTACTGCTCAATGACTAGGCCTGTTAATTGATTCAATAATAGACCCTTTCTGCAGCGGCAATTTTTACAGGTAAACACAGCTGAAGTTTTAATATAAAGGTACAGTGGGTACGTTAGTGTGCCAAAATGGACAGCTCCAGTACAATTAACTTCATGCCGGCACAGAAGCGCCAACAGTAAACGAAACTCACCCGTAATTAACGTCATAACCATCAGCTGTGTTTACCTGTCAGGTTTGTTTACCAACTCAGGTTTAAAAACTACAGCAGATTAAAACATGCTGTCTAGTAAGCAATGCAGCTGCAGGTAATAAAATTAATAATGGGTGTGTTAGATTTATGTGTGCCAAGAGCCATGTGTGTGCCAATGTGCAAGATAGACAGTACCGAAACCCCTACGGTAAGTCTAACCACACGTCCACAGAAAAGCGCCCGTCTGTGTCTGCCATGCCAAGACGAGCCTCTTCCCAGCAGTCGAGCATCACACTATAGACAGTGCTCTCGATATTCAAGCAATTTATGCCAGAGCGCTCTGGGCGTCTTCAAGTTTCAAGGATCTTTACTTTTGAAGGGGAGCGTTGCTCATTAATCTCACCTGGCTTTGTCTGACAACTCGGTCATTTACGACCTGATGTTTGACTGTTGTTTCGGCTTGGCTATTTGTGCTAATAATACACGCAGATGACACAACGTCTAAGCACATCAACAACAGCATCAATAAATGCTGCGTGCGAGCACGCCAGACGTGATTTCCAAAGCGCTCCTCCTCTCATATAACTCTTTCTGCGGACCATTTCTTGATCAGCAAAGCGCAGACAGATAGAAGCCAGTCCAGCTTCAGTACAATTCTCTGTGTATGTTTGGTTAGCTGTAGCCGAAGCATCGACAGCTGTATGAGGACACAGATTAGCCAGTAAAAACACAGCAGGGGGAATTCCCACACTGAGGGGACTCCGTCATGTGTGACGGCTTTCTAGAGCGTTTCTAGAGCGTACAGGCATCATAGGAGCTAGTTGATGCGGTAAGACTACAACTTCAAGTTCAGTGTAGAGTCAACCAGTACTTAAAAGGACCATAACAGTGGTCTGGCATGTTTAGCCCATTGGCTACGACTAAGGGGACTGCTGACCAATTCCAAAGCATAAGGCCGTTTAAGCTTTTTTTGTGTTAACGCATTAAGACCTGAGACTGATTCTACAAATGCCTTCTAAATCAGTGGTTCTCAAACGTTTTCGTGCGAAGGACCCCCAAAATGATATGTATTTGGCCGCATACCCCCCCATATGAAAATGTTTTGTGCCAGGGACCCCAGAAGAGAATATTAAAATATCTGCTATTTTTGAGAACCACTGTTCTAACCCACTGTTCAAAAGTTTTCTGAAAAACTCATGCTGCTATATAGTACAGTATATAGCTAAAATTTTAAATGACCCAGATGCTTAACCGGTTTTAATGGGTTAAAATGAAAGAATGGACATGGGCAGTATCATCTGGTGATCAGATGTCTGGCCTGAAACAAGAGCATAATGGCTCTCCTAAATCTGATGTAATGGTGCTGAGCGATAACGCTGTCATAACAAAGTAATTTCCTTCTGAAGGGCAAATGTCACTTGTGCCACACCTTGAAAACTTGACACTTGTGACACAACGATACTTAGAAAACAAACAGAGATGCTGCGTTCACACTAGCAGCGACAAAGCGACAGGCTCCAAGTCATTTTCAACGGAAGCCAGCGACATGAACTTACAAAGTCATGCCCAAACCTTGCTGCCTGATGTCCGTGACGCGTTACAAATCAAAGTTGAGCTGGACACAACTTTGTATCAGCGCTCCAGTGACGCAGTGAATGTGTCAATTTCCATGGCCCTGTCTCCCCACAATTCCTGCTCATAAACAAACAAAAACTCTTTCTTGTCGATAACCAGTTCCCAGATTCTGGTAGAATCACTCCTTAGATTTTGTTCTTCACTTTTGGCCTTATGATATGTTCTAACCAACAGAATATCATATAGTCAAGATGCCACGGCACAGGCCTGGTATCTGTTGTTTTGGGTACAGCGTGGTCCCTTGACACAAGCAAGTTCCTCTCTTAACTTTGTATATAACTAGGCTCTCTCCCTGCGTTCCCCAGAGAACTACTGTACCCACACCCTGAATGTTTTAAAGACCAACAGGGATACGTACCTAGCATCGTGGCATCCACGGCACCTCCAGGGCAGAACTCAATCATGATCTGCAGGAAGAAAGAAAGGATGAGGTTCAGGTTGACCCAGCATGATGTATACGGTTTTGATTGTCTCGGCAAGAAATATAACACTTGTGAAAAAGGGAAGGAGGGAAGGAGAGACCAACCCTCCATAATAGAACATATTCACATTAATATACATAATGTTGCGTCAACAACAGTCAGGGCTGAGAGACAGGGAAAGGAAGGACCATTCACTCTTACTCTCTACTCTCTACCCACATTTGCATTAAACCTACACTCTGAAACTGATAAGATGCCATCAAATACAGTATGATTACAGTGCCAACGTTAGAGTTCATGACCTTCTAGAACCATTTTATTTGAACCAGATAAACCTAAAAAGATGCCTGTGGGGGAATTCAGGTGTCAAAGCAGAAACACAGAAGAGGTACAGATAAGATAAATAATAATAAAGATAGAAGCTAGACATCTGTAGTATACATGTACAATCTGTCACCAATGAATATATGCATGATCAATGTACAGTACATATCTAATGAATATGAATGGATATACTGTACGTGCAGGCTATAACAGTGAAAACAAGACTGAATATGTACATGTATTATTAAGTCTATAACCGACAGAACTAAACGAAAAGAAAAAAAACAACTGAATCCAAAAGCTATAGTGAACTGCAGTTAAAACTGCGGTACATTCTGGTTTAGTGAAATGTTCTTCCACACCTGTAGTCAATGTGTACAAAACACACTAAGAGTGTATGACACAAGAATAAACACATGCTTGTACTCATGCACACACACACACACACACACACAGACACACACACACACACACACACACACACACACACACACACACACACACACACAGTATTACTATACTTGTGAGGACATCAACATTTTAGGACTTGCCATGATTGCCGTGATTTTCTGAAAGCCATTAAAAAAAAAAGTTTTTGCCTATCTACATGCTCATTTTGTAAGCTTGTAGATCTGCTATTTTTGGTGCACAACACTGGCACGCAACTAAATATAAATCAGGCATAATTACAACCTCTAAACCTAACCTCTAAATACCTAATCCTAACCCCGACCTGAATCATTTCGTAATTGTAAGCCATATACCCAAATCTTTTTATAACATAAAAACAAAAAATATTATTGTGACAAGCAGTAAAATTGTCCTCACAGTGTCTATTTCTCAAATTCTACTATATACTTGTGGGGACATTTGGCCCCCACAAGTGCACACACACACACGAGAAGAATTGTGTGGGTAGTGAAAACAAGTAGAGTGCTGGGGTCACAGTGATGCATATATTAACAAACTGTTTGTCAGACTGCAGTCCCAGTCCCACGTTCATCCTGTGTAGCACAACACGCACAGGACTGCAGAGAGAGAGAGAGACTAAGAAAAACCTCCCTAAAAAGGTATTTGCTTGGCCAAGACTAACTTCCAACAATTTACTTTTCATTTCCTCTCCTTACATAGTCTGCCCGTCCGTTTGTGTCCGTCCGTCTCTCTTCCTTCTCCAGCTGTCAATTGTGTCTTCTAAATGTGTCAAGCAAGTTTAGGTGCAGCCAAGCAAAATACAGGGAAGAAGTTAGGATTTCATAATCACAGCCTCAGGATGCTGCAATCTGTGTGTGTGTGTGTGTGTGTGTGTGTGTGTGTGTGTGTGTGTGTGTGTGTGTGTGTGTGTGTGTGTGTGTGTGTGTGTGTGTGTGTGTGTGTGTCTCAGGTTGTATGCATTATGTCCCATGTGTGTATACGCTCGAACAAATCCTAGCATTGTTTTAATTGGCCTTCAGATGACAAGTCACTGAGCATTGACCACAAGCGGCTCACAGCATACCTGCTGGGTGATCTCATACTTGTGTAATCATGTAAGAAACACACACGCTCGCGCACACACAGGTCCTGTAGCGTTGCCATAATAAAGTAACTAATCCAAACCATTCATTACAGTCTGACTGCTATGACAGCACTGTCCAAGTATCAGGCAGGCATTGGACTTGAGTGCGGAGTTTCAGCCCCCAGACAAAAGGTGCGCGCAAACACACAGGACAATCATGTGTCACTCATGTGCGACAAAGAAGCAAGGTATGCACTGAGTAAACTGAGATGTATGCAAAAAGAAATGTACCTGCACACACTAACAGGCATGCAGACAGCCACGGTGTCGTACTTATTGAAAACAGTGGGCTCTTGTGAGGTTTTGTAAACAAGATGACTATTATATTACAGGACCTGTCCTTGTAAAAGACTCTGTCTTGTACACCCGACATCTGACATGATAATCTCAGTGATGATAAGCGCATCAGAGAGACAGATCGAGGCGAGACATTGTCAACAATGTGACTGTCTGACGTCTTCAGGGGTTCTCAAAGTAGGGTCCGTGGACCCCAAGGGGCCGTTGAGGGGGTTCAGCGGGATCCCCAGCTGAATGATTGATAGTTAACAACCAAATGGACCCGGCTTACAGGTCTGTAAGTCTGAGAGTGCACAAATGGACTCACCCAATTTTGTTTTTTGTACACTCTCTGAGTTATGGGGGGTCTGTGGATGAATGCATACCAAACTGGGGGTCCTTGAACCCCCCCTTAAAAGGTTTGACGCTGTTCAAGACTACATTAGAGTGTAGAGAAATTGAACCAAATGGACCCATAACATTAAGGATTGTACTGTGTATACTCTTATTGACTACCATATTTATGATGTGTCCATTTGTATGGGTTTAAAGGAGTAGTTCACCCAAAAAATGACTTTTTTTCTATCAATTGCACACCCCATGAAGCCTTGAATCCATGGATTTATTTTTGTGGCATTCCTAAGCCAATAATTTGATTCCCGTCTCCTACCGGCTAATGTATCCGTAGGAGACACAAAGTAGATTATTTGTGTCTCCTACCGGATACACACCCGGTCATCAAATTATTGGCTTAGGAATGCCACAAAAACAAAAATAAATCCATGAATTCAAGGCTTCGTGGGGTGTGCAATCGATAGAAAATAAGTCATTTTTTGGGTGAACTCCTCCTTTAATGCTGTGCAGTAGAGTTGTGTATTTACGGGGCCAGGCTTCCAGCATGGACCCGTATTGTTATTCGCATTATTCCATTTCTTCTTCTTCTTCTTCTTCTGCCGTTTTTGCCAGTTCTGGCTGAACCGTGCATACGCTTTTTATGAAACTCGGCCATATGATAGATGGTCATGAAAAACGATCAAAAAATAAATCTCACAATCTTTCGTCAAAAGGTGGCGCTATAGCACTCAGTTGAAAATGCCAACTTTGAACAGGTACAACTCATGCCCTGTTTTACCTACAGCCATAAAACTTCAATACACACATGCGTCTCCTCATGATGAACAACTTTCACACTCTGACTTTTGACCTCTGACCCTTAGATCTCCCACCATTTCGAATTATATGAAAAACAGTTAAAACCTATCTCCTCCTGGGATTTTTGAGTAATCTGCACGAAACTTTTTACACATGAACTTTGGACCTATACCAAAAAACGTTTGCAAAATATCTTCCATAAGTGAAAAAATTAAGCTTTAATGAGCCAATGAATATTTCAGTTTTATGACAATTATTCATCTGCCCCTAACACATACATGCAGACTTACCATTCTTTGAAACTTTGCAGAAATGTAAAGGGCCATTCCAAATATCACTGAAACCAATCTTACTCCAATTGGTCAAACGGGGGCGCTATAGCAATGTTTTGAAAATTGAAACTTTAAACAGGCAAAAGTCATGCCTCGTTTGGCCGACAGCCATTAGACCTGCTTACACATGTGCCTTGACTAATGAGGAACACATCTATCACGTTAACCAGTAAGCACCGCCCTTATATTGTCCGCAATCTTGAGCAGTTTGAAAAACACTTAAACCCAGGATTTTTCAGCTATTTGCGTGAAACTGTATCATCTGTGTGATCTCCTTTCAAAGGTTCTTGTCTGTTGGTGGCTTCTCGCTTAAATGTGTGCCCCACAACCTGAAGGTCACCAGTTCAAGCCTCACTTGGTGCAGACTTCATCTAAGTTGCATTTCACACAACATGACTATCAATGAATACATCTGCAATTGTTAAAGATAACATGAAATACTTAATTGAGTGTTTTTTTACATACTTCATTGTGAAAATAGCTGATCTACAATCTCACAACTTTTCAGATAGCAATGAGAGTATGTTTTTTCAATGTATAACATACTTCATTGTGAAAATAGCCGATGTACAATCTGACAACTTTTAATGGTTTGTGAGCTTGTAGATCGGCTACTTTCACTAGTTTTGGTTCTGAGGAGATGTACAATTTCTTCATTGGTAAATGGTTTGTGAACGAGTGATCTTTGTGTTAGTGAAACAGGGGCTTGGGTCATGACAGAAGGCAAGAGTTTGTGATCCTCAACTCTCTCTCTCTCTCTCTCTCTCTCTCTCTCTCTCTCTCTCTCTCTCTCTCTCTCTCTCTCTCTCTCTCTCTCTCTCTCTCTCTCTCTCTCTCTCTCTCTCTCTCTCTCTCTCTCTCTCTCTCTCTCTCTCTCTCTCTCTCTCTCTCTCTCTCTCTCTCTCTCTCTCTCTCTCTCTCTCTCTCTCTCTCTCTCTCTCTCTCTCTCTCTCTCTCTCTCTCTCTCTCTCTCTCTCTCTCTCTCTCTCTCTCTCTCTCTCTCTCTCTCTCTCTCTCTCAGCTGAGTGGTTAGGGAGCCAGAGGCTCTGGTTGACCCAGGTACGATTCCAGGCCAGGTCAGCAAATGTGTCGACGAAATGAAATTTGTCCCTGAGCAAGACTCTTAACCCCTAATTGCTCACAGGCCCTCATTGGAAACAAGACCGCAAGGACTTTCATGAACTGACCTGTTAAAGGAATTATCATTTCTCTTTCTCTCTCCTGGCCCCGTATTATCGCTGCTTGCAGCTATATTTTACTTTTGCGTTTTACTTACCTGCCCTGGACCTACAGGTGGAAAATAGCAACTGGGTTTAATAAAGGCATGACTTCCATGTGAGTCTTGGATGTCATGTGGTAAGTCTGTGACGTTAGTCACTTATATGACATCAATCATCTCCATATGTGGGCAAAGTCCATTGATTTCCAGTGTAGAACTAAAGTAAAAGAAAACACACACACACACACACACAGACCCCCCCCCCCCCCCCCCAGGAGACACACCATAAAAACGTATTTTGACCAAAGCGGGCATTTTTAGCTAAACTCCTGTGACTTGTGATCAGTGACGTCGTCCACATTCAACAACCTACATCCATATGACACATACTGTACATTCCCTTTCTCACACATAAAACCCAATTGCACCACCCATTATACTAGCCAACCTAAAAGCTAATCTATTATGTGTTTGGGTGCAGTGTTTCTTCCCCGGCCTGGAGGAATTCCTGAAATAGTCCGGATGACGTCAGCATGGAGTGGCGGCTGTGGTGAGAGATGTTGTCCGACTGGTCGTGCAACACGCAGAGGATTCTCAGTATAAGCTGAATAGATATGAATACATGCACAGACAGGCATGTACAGGCATGTACAGGCATACGTTTATACGCACGTTCTCGCACATGCACTTTCAATGACACATACTATATGCACGTACGCAGTAGGGCTGGGCAATTTACTGAAAAATCTATCGAAACTGATATTTAGAACCATTTAGAACAGACTTTTCTTATATAGGGTTAATCAAATAATCAAGATTTTAAAAAATAATTATTTTAATATGAACACATTTCTTTTTTACCATGCACCTTCTCACACATGCACTGTGACTTGCACTCACAAAATGTTACTTCATCATACTTCTCCTAGGCAGACCTCACTGTTGCTCTTGCTGCTTGAGACAGTCATTTCCTATCTCATTTTCTTAGGAATTTAGAGAGTAGAACTCTGCTCGACACAAAAAGACCCGCTTCCTTCAAACCTGCCACCCCAACACACTAAGTAAAGGATTCCTCCATCAGCCACGCCACTCCATCAGAGTAGCGGAAAGTCAGTCACATAACTGTTCACATTTATGCACTGTGAGTGACACTTTCAACATTGAGTAATGCATCTGTGTCCTTCTTTGTATTCTTTCAATCTGATTTACACTTTGCCATATAATTGTGTTACTTGCCGAAAATAGCCAATCTACAGCTCTAGATCTACAAGCTGCACAACGCATCGCATAATGCGATGCGTTGTGTAGCTTGTAGATTTTCACCAACCCCATATAAGCATTATATGGGCAGTGCCAACAAGACATGACATACCGACTTGTATACCATTCTCTCCTGCATGGAGGGGACACCCAGCTATATACCAACATAAAGGAGAACTCAGGCACAAGAATGTAAAAATGGACACAAAGAGATCAAAGTTAACTGAAGAGAAGAGATTAAAAGAGCTACAATGGAGGGTTTTGGTCGAGAAGATTCGAGATCACGGTGGATAATTGTTGAGCCTCATCCATTGTTTAACGGACGGTAGCTCTCCTCCCCGCATGGGTCCATTTAGCCTGACATATCTGTGTCTACATCTCCATGTATGATGCCTTTGTCTGCTGTCGCTTGTCCATTTCTTTCTGTGTGTCTGTCTCTCTGTCTAACAGCTCATAGCAGCATTCCTTTACACAGAGAATTCACAAAGTCTGTTCCCTGCTTGTCAAGACACGGCCCACTTAGAGAACGAGTTATATAGATCCTGGGGTACAAATTATACACATATTATAATTATACACACACAGATACTCAGACACGGAGGCAGACGAACACGCGTGTACACTTGCGGACTCATGCAGTGCAAAATCAGCACCAGAAAGATATGAGGTTCCTGCTAGGAATTTGGCTTCGGCACGTGAATATTTTATTCATAAGCCCTTTGGAATCGAACCTCCACAGTGACCTTTAATCGCTTCATCTTCAAGTCTGAAGAGGATTTCAGATAAAGAAATACATCTGAAGTGGATTACACATAAAGAAATAAATCAATAATGATTCATCAAAATCCCTTCAATTCACCTTTACACACACACACACACACACACACGATGAAATTGGTGTCCCACCTGAAAATGTATTTTCTGTTTACTACAGAGCTGGACAGACACAATTATAGAACATTAACTGCTTTTTTACCCCCTTTTCTCCACAATTTAGTAGTTATGCCAATGAATTCACATTGAGTGCTGTCACTGCTGTTGGACCCTACTGACTCACCTGCCAGTGAGGAGCCTGCACATGATTCCACTCAGAGATAAGAGACAAAATGCTTTCGACATTATATCACCTTTGTGAGAGGTGATATGATGTCACACTGCAGACACACAAGAATTATGGGTAGTTTGCAAAGCATTTTTTTCTGTAGTGTATGCACGTCCTGTAATGTAATATCCATGTACACTGTTGTTGTTGCTCATGCGTCATTGTTCGACGTTGAGCTGTCTACACTACACATCAACGCAAACTCCTTTTGTGAGCCTATGCTGATAAAGTGTTCCCGATTCTGAAAGTAGAACACCCAACAGAAATGCAGATGCATCATCTGCATTAAAATGACACTACGCCTGTAAAGAATCCAGCAAGTATTTGCTTATACGACCGTCTTTCTTTATCCGCATTTCTCTCACTATATGTCTCTCTGTTGGTTCTTGTCAGTGTGCTAATGTCAGCAGTGTGGTTGCTGCGATAAAGGCCCCAGGTTTCTCACGCTGTGGGCCTGGCTGGCTGGCTGGCGGGCTCACTGACTTCCAGACCAGATTGTTCCTAAACCAGCGAGAAGTACAAACAGCCCTTCTCTCGCTCTCTTGCTCCATCTATCTATTTCACCGTCTCTGCCCGCGAGGCAGAGAAAGGGGTGGGTGGGCACTGGAATGCAGCGTGCCTTGCCACCCTCTGCCCTGTCCACCCACCTCTCTGGTTGAAAGGGCAAGGCGCGTCGACGTCTGAACCGACCAACCTCTGAGACTTCATTCTCCGTATCCTGCCATGGCGGTGAGATACGACCGTGATTACCGTGTTACTGTGTACAGTAAGTACAGCCTGTTCAACATTTGTCATCCTATATGTTGCGTTTGAAGAAAAAGTGGGTTTTATGGTCAAACGCCTCCATCCATTCAGACGTATTGCAGGAAAAAGCACCCTAAACTGACTATCCTATCCAAAAGAGGAAGTGTTTGAGGTCGTTCTTAAAATACAGTCAGAATATATACCGTATAAGTATATAAATATAAGTTGGGAGTGCATGTGTGTGTGTGTTGCAATGGTGGGCTCAGAACCGACAGAGGGTGGGGGTCATAGAATAGTATATATTATGTATATTTTCAAGGACCCGTGAGCGAGATCATAGAGAGAAAGCTGAGCCTGTACACATACAGGAAATGTGTGGTCTGAATGCTGTAGGTAGGTGGTTTTGTGCAGAGTTCAGACCTCTAACTAAACACCACAAGCTGACACAGTCTCACAATGCAACCTTCTACGCTCAGGAATTCCAGCTATGACTTGCTCACCCCCAACTAGTTCTGGGGCTGTGGCACACAGCTGCAAGTGCATGCATACACATGTGTACACGAGTCCATATGCACATGGAGGCACGTAAAGAAATCAGGGTTGCATTTAGTTAAGTCGACTTGCACTGAAGGCGTGTACTTTAGTTCATTGGTGTTTCATTTCACCATTTAACGTGCACACTGCGCACATAATTAATACGTGCTGATCATACCACAACCACAAAGCCTTGATTGTTGTAATATAAATGAATATACAGTAGTACTTCAACAATCAATGAAACCTTTTCTTATTGGCCCCAAAATAAAGTATTTCACCACCACCCTGGCTAAAGCTGGACAAACAAGTTGAACATTGGTCTTTTAAGGCTTCACGGCACATAAACAAGTAATTGCCCGATTCTCTCTCTCACACACACACACACACACAACATAAAATGAGTGTCATGGTGCCTCCATTTCATGCTTTGAGAAATCCAAACTTCCCCACACGCAATACATTTCACTTCATGTCACGCACTTGGCATCTCACTGGACTTTGCGCCATCTCCGTTTATAGACTCAAAGGTCATTGAAAATAAGACATTACTCAATTTAGCCTAAAATTAGTGATTTCAAATTCCTTTAAAGTTTATAATAACATGAGACGTGGTACAGGGTCAGAGGAACAGAAACAGCTATTTTTAGCTTTTAGATTGCTTTGTAATTCCTCAGATATTCAATTTCAGGGACCAGAGTGATTCATAGGGTCACAATTATTTGTCTTGGCAAGATACATACAGTAGACGGGTAGATTATAGAGTATGTTAGAGTGAACGCAATGAGAGCCGAGGGAGAGGCAAAACAACCCTGGCATACATGGAAGAGGATATGAAACCTCCGGGTCAAGACAGGTCAGATCAGGCCATTAACTCACCAGTTGCCCTCGCTCTCCTCCATTAAAGCAGAAACAAATGAATAAATAAATAAAATGGTGCCTTTATATAGCGCCTGTATATAGCACCTTTATCTAACGCGCTTTACAATGTGCATTACATTCACCCATTCTCACACTGAAGGTGGAGGAAATCATGCCAGGCACCAACCTGTTCACTAGGAGCAGTTGGTGGTTCAGTGTCTTGCTCAAAGACACTTCAACACCAACCCAGGGAGAGTTGGGGATCGAACCAGTTAACTTCCGATTCCCAAGCGGTCGCTCTAACTACTGAGCCACTCCCACCCCCAACCAAATCAGCGCCTCACAATGCAAGGCGTTGTGAGCTTGTAGACGTTTTAAAAAATTGTGAATTTATTAGAAACATTGTTCAAGTTTTTGAAAATGCTCACCTATAATGACATGACCAACATAGGGATGCCATGCCAGGGTTAAACATGTGATTAAAAGAAGAGAGAAATTCTCTATTTCATAGAAGGAATGGGCGGTGAAAGCCCACAACATCAAGGGAACTTTGAGTAGTTTGAAGGCCGCGTTTCTTACCCAGAGTTTGTTGTCATGATAGAATGCATCAAGCAGCTTGACGATGTAGTGGTGGTCACATTTAGCCAGGATGTCGATTTCCACAATGTAATCCTCCAGTTCCTCCTCAGATTTAGTCTCGATCACTTTGGCCGCGGCCAGGGCATCCGTCTCCTTGTTCCTAGCCTGAAAAAAGACAAAAGGTAAAACTACATTAAAATGCAGCATGCATTGATTTATTATGGACCGTTTATAATGTTTCACCTTTTCAATATAGTAAAAACTTTGCCCTGATCTATCATTTGACAGCAGTTTAACAGTTCAGGTTACTAGAGAAGCAATGTGATGATGCCAATTCACTGTGCATCACATGCCCTTTTTTGGTTTGATTAAGGGTGCGTTCGGAAATACAGCACTGAGTCCACAAACTAATAGGCGAGTGCGCTCCAGTGCGCCATTTTCCGAACGCACCCTAAGATAAGTTAAAATATAGCCTAATTTATATTCTACACAGCACTGCCGCTTGCTCAAACTAACCGATTTTCAAGCTACTATGACATTGCTTGAAAATCAGTTATTTTCTGCGTGTATGTTAGGCTTTACCACTTTTTTATTTTTGAACGTTTTTGCCTGCGTCATGCCCTAAACAGGGAACAAAAAATGTATTGCATTTCCTTTTGAGCTCCAGTTAAAGAAAGATTCAGACAGTCAGTAGTAACGAGATTCCAAAGCTAGATGAACTCTGCTTGTCTATTACTCTGCAAATCCACTTTCTCTGGCTAAAGCTAGATTTTAATCCAATAGCATAATTATGGTCTTAATACTGTAGTCCACAGGGCATAGATGCTCTTCTGCAAAACGCATCAGTATGCTGGACATGCACAGTACAGATAACAATGTTCACACTGAGCAGAGATAGCGTTGGCTTTTGTGGTCTGGGGTTGGTGTTAGCTAGGGTGGAAACTCTGGCTGGCAAAAGTACTCAGCCCCCACTTCATCTGAATGGATGAATTATGTGAGAAACATTATCAGATTCAGACGATCAGATGCAGTTGAGGTCAGACAGTGAGTGAGCATATTGAAACTGAGTCCAATATTCTATGAGAGTTAATTTTCCACGTAAGTGTGTTGGTAGACAAACAAAGGTTCTTGAAATCATAAAAACAGTCACAGCCATACAATGTTTATGGAAATGGGACGTATTGGTGAAATATGTCCACGATATTAATACAAATGTCAACAGTCATAGTCACTTGGTGTGAGCACACAGAGGGAATGCACAGTTACTCAAACACATGCTGAGATAATTGTAATGATATGAAGAAGAAATCACGGTGTTAAAAGCCTTCACCGCAGGCTAATGAACAACAAACACTGCAGGCGCAAAACAAGCATTCAAAGCTTCCACCTGGAAAATTCGTAGGACTTAGAAAGAGAGCAATCACATGCACACAGTGCACACGTGTCTATAGTCAGTCAGTCTGCTCTGCATCTCTCACATAGCCCGGTGGAAAGCCAAAGGGAGCCAGAAACACTTAAGCGGCGCAGGGCTGTAATTAAAATGTTGACTAACCACCAGTTAGAGGCACAACAGGAAACAGAAACTCCACACCCTCTCGGAGCGAGCGGGCAACAAGGACGAACCACGGAACCCAAAACGTGTATGTTGGGTTATGCTAATGCACATGCTCATATGCACACAAACGCACATGCTTTGACACCAACCACGCTTATGCATGAACGCCTACACAAAAGTAGCACATGTGTCTCCGAGTGCACATACCATTCCCAGCGATGAGAGTATAGAGATTATAAAAATCATTAATTATTGATCGGTTTTGATGGAAAAAAAAAAATCACACAAAAACACCCAGTGTGTGGAACCACAAATACATGATCTATGTGTGTGTGTGTGATGACTAGAATGTTGTGAGAACGCAGATTTCAGGAGTGGTGACCTGACTGTATGACTGTTCTCAGAGGTCGGTGCCACAGCAATAGAGGGTGAGGTTTAATCATGCAGCCTCAAAATAAAATGCACAAAAAAAAACAATAAACAGAAACCGTGAGCAGAAGTGTCTTGTGATCACCTGACATGTACTACTAATCCACTTTTAATCTGGCGTCCCAATTTTTGGTCTCGTCATTATAGGTAATAAAATGTTTAAAAAAAGCAAATCTGCAAACTCACAACGCATTGCGATGCAATGCGTTGAATATTGCCTATTTTCACTAACTGTCGTACGACAAATTATATACAGTAGCTTAAGCGGTTCAAAATCAATGTAAATGAGGAATGGAACACTGAATATCAAACTTCCCTTGGAGTCAATCATGCAATACATTGCTGTAGCGTACTGCCCAAAAAGTCTTGCTCATTATGGAATTATTTTATGCTGGTTATTTCATTTTATTCTATCCGTCTGATCCCTGCCTACGCAACCGTCTCTGAGGGGTGTCTCAATTAAGAAAATCATCAAACTAGCATACCTGTTGGCTTAGTCATAGAGGATTACCTTTATGAATTATTATTATTTATTAATCCCCATGGAGACTGAATTCTTACCCACGGTATCAATAAAGGTCTATCTATGTACGAGTAAATTATTATTCCACTCAGTTTTTATACACACAGACCTGAAACAGAGACATGCACACCTATAGTGCTTATAGACATGCAATGTGGCGTGATGGGCTGCCACATAGCAGTAACCAGGAGCCATTAGGGGGGCGCTGCTTTGTTCCAGTTCCACCTCAGCAGTGCCCAGATGTTAAAATGGAACCTCTCCAGCTACCAGTCCACCCTCCAGTTCCCAAGCCAGGTCCATAAAGATTGAGCTACTGCCGCCTGCGCTACGACCCAGTTGGTTATGTAAATGCTTAATTAACCACTTAAGCCCTATTTTATATACTTGTCGTACAGTGTTGCGCGAAAATAGCCAAACTACGCCAATCTATGCAAAGCTTACAACGTGTCACATTTTAAAAATATATTTTAAACATTTCTGCCCATAATGACATGCCGAAAATACAGATACAGAAAGTGGTTAACTATTCAACGGACAGTAGGGTTCCTCGAGACTTCTGGGTCAAGTGAAGAAGTGAAACCTTTTACTGAAGTAAGAGCCATTTAAGAAACATGGAAGTGGGCAGAGAGCTAGTTTATGCTGGTCCTTCATTTTGAGACGGTATCAGGATTGGTTTTCAAAGCGATGGGCGGAGATATCAGATCATCTAGCTACGCAAGACTAATAGGGTGCTCAGTTGTTAGCTAGAGTGTGTGTCAGTTTATGTTCTTCTCGTGTGTGTGTGTATGTGTGCGTGCGTGCATTTATGTTACTATGTTTTTGAGGGACAAATGTATAGTCAGCTTTAGGGTTACGTTTAAAAATGTGTGTGTGTGTGTGTGTGTGTGTGTGTGTGTGTGTGTGTGTGTGTGTGTGTGTGTGTGTGTGTGTGTGTGTGTGTGTGTGTGTGTGTGTGTGTGTGTGTGTGTGTGTGTGTGTGTGTGTGTGTGTGTGTGTGTGTGTGTGTGTGAATGTGTATCCACCATCACCCAGTGACCTAGAGACAGTGGACAGACAGACTAAACAGGCTGGTGGGGATCAGATGCCTCACAGGGCTTGTGGGAAAACATCTGGACAAACAGAGCATGTCACACAAAGGAACACACACACACACACACACACACACACACACACACACACACACACACACACACACACACAAACACACAGCAAGCCTTCTTGGTACACTGTGTGTGTTGTCTGGTTTGTGTGTTTGCGTGTGTTTGTTAATCCCGAGCTCCCGGAAAGCTGATCTATCCCCAGTAGGGGGAAGCCCCTGGTGTGCGTGAACAGGACTTGTCTCTCTCCTGCCATGCAACCATCAAACGCGTCGTGTTTAACAAGCCCTGACAATATGCGGCGCAGTTACCCAACACTGTCACCTCTCTCCTAACCTCGCTCCTCTTCCTTTCTCTCTGTCTCCGTCTGTAGCTTACCAAGTAAAGCGTGGCATTAACCGTTTACCAGGTTATCTGTGGGCCAAAATAGGAACCAAGCACTGTAAGAGATTGTTGATCTCAAGATGGACAGTCTCTTGTTGACAACACAGAGACACACATTCAGTTACTAGGGCTGCAACTATCAATTATTTTCCTGGAAATGATTCTATTGACTACAATTTTTTAATTAATTGAATAATTGAGAAGCATGGTTTATATATAAAAAAAAAAGATTACTATCCACGAATAGATATGGAAAGATTCTAATATTTCTTTTTATAATTGACTTCTCCATTAAATCGATTTCTCTGATTAAACACTAAAGCCCTATTTTACTCTGTATGTACGTTGCACAGCAGTGTTGTGCAAAACTACCAGAAATAGCCGACCAACAAGCTCACAACGTTGCGGGATGCGATGTGTTGTGAGCTTGTAGGTCGGCTACTTTCTGTCATTTTTAACATTTCTGGGATTTTTTCCTTCCGCGGCCAAATGCATATCTAAAAATGTTTTCTAAATCCTAACAGCATGTTGCTATATCAGTGGAGCTCCAACTTTTTCATGTCAAGGACCCCAAGAATTATATATTATTTGGCCGCGGACCACAATCTAAAAATATTTTGTTCCAGGGACCCCCAGGCCCAGAGGCAAATATTGGAGTTAAAATGTATGTATAAACATATATAGAACATATTCAAAGATTTGCATACATTTTCACGATAAAAAAACCCAGCAGATCTACAAGCTCATAGCGCGGTACTCTGTGCTTTATGCTATATCTGCTATTTTTTAATTATAGCCAAAGACATCTAAAATGACACAGATGCTTTCCCGGTCTTAATGGATTAATAAAATATAGACTCCAACCTTTGCTAATAACAATATATATTAAAGCCATATTTCTGCAGATATGCAATATATTGGATAATATTCGTCGCTGTCGGGCAGACTCTATCTTATCATACAAGAGTGTCGCACAAAAGTAGTGAAAATAGCAGATGTACAAGCTCGTAGATCTTGATCGGCTATTTTCACCATTTTAAAATGTTTTAAAAATCGTAATAAAAAAGGAACGGTTTTGACCATACAAGGTTTCCACCTGACAGCAACGATATATGGGATATCTGGCATTAGTAGTTAGTTACCCATTAAGGGAGGGAGATAACTGTTCCAACATACACGGTCCAGTGGTGAAGAGAGAGGAACATGCAGACATAAAGAGAGGAGCTGTCTGCTTGTGTCTGTCAATTATAACTTTGTTTCCGTCGCTCTATAGTCTTTATAGGCCTTTTAACTGCTGACCCCCTGCTCCAGTGCACACACACACACATATGCACATGCACGCGCGCACGTCTGAGTGGGAACAAGATTGAGGAATGTGCTTCTGGGTTTCAGCTGGCTGGTGGGATGGGAGATGAATGAATTTCGCATCTTCGTGTGCATGTGTGTGCGCGCGTGCATGTGTGTACTGGAAACAAGAGGAAATTGCACTGAAACGCCTCATTGTATCCCCCATGGGACCCCTTGACTGGAAGCTATCACAGTGTCAGGCATGTGTGTGTGTGTGTGTGTGTGTGTGTGTGTGTGTGTGTGTGTGTGTGTGTGTGTGTGTGTGTGTGTGTGTGTGTGTGTGTGTGTGTGTGTGTGTGTGTGTGTGTGTGTGTACACTCGTGTACAGTGCACACATGAGAGAAATGTGCATGTGATTGCAGGAGGATTTCTAATCGCAGTTACCTAAACTGGGCAAAATGTGTCACCAAAAACTGCTTCCAGAACAGCCAACAGCCAAATCCTGCACCAATCGCAGTTGCTTAAGTTTCCCCAATGAAAAGATAGTGCTCACTTGCTCACCTCTAAAGACCACAAACAATAAGTGAACACTGTGAGTTTCGGTAAACTAACCGTGACTGTCTGTCGCTTCAGTCGACGCCACGACAGACAGTCTTATGGGATGAATTATGGCTTTAGATGCCCATGTAACCATTTCCTCCGCCCCATTGGTGGCCAAGTCTACTCAGCAGCAACAAAAAGATCAAGCCTAACTAACAGATAGACAGATTTCTTAATAGACCTATTGCTGCTTCACAACGGGCAAGAAAGCTCAAAGCGGTAAAATTATCCGTTTGCCACCCTTACATAAACACACACAGAATGGTAACAAAACACCCTCCACACACACACAACCTGAGATTGCTGCCCTCACACCACTGTTTGTCAAACCCACTCCACTCCAGTAGTAGATAAACTAGTCAAATTGACCGTGACGGTCATAAACAGAGACAAGAATTCTGGCTAGAGCTTCACAATTAATAGAAAGTAAAAAAAAAAAAAAATTTAGATTTTAGAGTTTAGATTTCACAATTATGTAATGATAAAACTTGAAAAAATCTTATTTAGCCTTCACCATGCCCCCGTCTCCTCATCATTGCACAAGGGTTAACAACCAGAACATTGGACAACCCATCACCCCATCCATCAGGCTCTCAGAGGAACAGTAAAATCACAGAGGCCATTACATAGAAATTGGCCATAGATTGTAGAAATAATCACAATGAACAACAAAGGCATTACAAACAGTATAAAATCATCTTTTCTCCCACAACAAATCATTGTAATCAATGAATGTGATCAATAATCTTTCTCACAATATTCAGTAAAATATTGGGATTATCATTTTAGTCATAATCCTGGCAGATTTTTTCATTACATGGAATTTGGAGCGCTGTGGGAACAACCCATCCCTGAGGTCAATCTCCTCCACGTATGAGTGTTATGACCTGGTGTGCCGACACGTGCATTTTGTAGCGTGTCATACACCCTGTACGAAACACACTCACACACCTTGTATAACAATTAGCGTGTAAGACCTTTGCACCGTCATAAAAGTGAAGCTACAGCACCGTGTGCTCCTCTGAGACCTGGAATGTGGCTGTCAAAGCCTTCATAATGACAGTATAGCCTGTAAAACCTGACCTATGCCATTAGACGCAGGCCTGTGGAAGTGCTTATCTCTTATTCAGCAGATGGACGAGCTGCGTGACAGCGAAAAGCACAGGAGTTTTACTTTAGTTTGCTTTCATTTTGGATAGTCGGAGTAAACATTGCACCTGTTGCCAAAGCTTTCTAGCTGTATTTGATGGGAGCCTTGTCAGAGTACCATGTACTGTATGCACAAATGTAAAAGCTAATGCACTTGATGAACTCATCTCACTTGTGTGAGATGAGGGACAATGTTTGTGAGACGAGGGACAATGTTTTCCAAAACATTAACTATTGATTTTATACTGTGATTTTGCACTTCCAATTCTGTACTGCAAAAAAATGCTGTTTACATTTTAGATCAAAGAAGACACAATTAAATTAGAATGAAATCCAAGACTTTGAGACACTTTGACATAGTAGTTACAAGTTAATCCGGTCTCATGTTCCTGCGAGAGGTGAGAAGATAGCTGTAGCTGCTGACATCACCAGGAACAGGCCAAAGGTCAAGACTATCCAGATGACTGACTAGAGCCTTCCTTCTCCATTTAATCTAGACAACAATTGCACTGCCAAACACCACTCCTGGATTAAAACGCTGAATGGCCTTGATCTCTGGAGCTGATACGGGTTAAACCAGATCACAGGATCAAAGAGGAAACTTCACAATCTCACTAGATTTCACACAGATAGTGTAGGTGGGTGGGGAAGGGTGGGTGTATGGCCTATTAACCACATCAACACTATCTTCAACCACGACATGATCTTGCAACGCCTTGCATTGCGAGCTTGTAGATAGACTATTTTCGGGGGAAGAGATTTGTTGTGGGGGAAAAAAAGAAGGGAACCAAGTATAGACCCCTGGGGGACCACAGTCAACCAAGTACAGAGGTTTTAAATGGTTAACTTAAGCCTTATTTCTACTTTGTCGTACATCAATTGTTAGCCTGTAGATCAGCAATTAAATGTGCAGTGGTTATGCTTTGTGCGATTCCACTTCAGCTTTAGGGAGGATGCTATGCATTTGTCTTAAACCTCCAGCTTCAGAAAGCAAGTAAAACCCGCTAAGTGGGAACCTGTATTGCATAATTAAAGCTGCATTACATAATATTCAGATTCTATGCCTTAGTTAGAAGATAGCAACAACTGAGAACCCTTTCACTGGGTGTAGCTGCTAAGTGAACAGACAGACAGTAACCTATGGTCTTCCTCAAAGAGAATGCCACCCATTTTCTGCTATCTGAGTGCGTTCTCTTTCCCACGCCTCAAAAGACACATTGGCATAAATGAATGACCTATAATAAGGGTGTTAGGGCACACCCCAGCAGAGGGCGGAAGTTTAAACTTTTTGACCCCATGTGAGAGCTGGGGTTTCCGTCTTTGAAGGATGTGAAAGTTTTGCTCAATCTGTCAGTTCAAAAACCGCAAAAGTGAACAGGTTCCTGCTTCAGCACAATATGCAGACTTTCAAAAGGGCAAGTCAAAATCTCCAGCCACAATTGTATTCATATCCATGCAAAGCAGCCTCTATAGCACGTATTAGTACTCTGTAAACGTTATTTTTTATTTACTAATGCCAAATAAAAAAGTTTAACCACTTTTTCTTATTTTTTGAAAAACAGCAAACCTATTACAATGTACTGCGTTGTGAGCTTGAAGATTTGCTATTAAAGGAGGACTTCACCGATTTTCAACCTATCTTCATATAATTGGTCCTCACTAATACTCATGATAAAATGGTACCATTTTTTTCTACTTGGTCTGTGTCTCATAGGAGGGCTGTGGACAGTCCAGAAACCCGTCTACCAGTGACATCATCGTTAGGCAAGATTTTTTTTCCCAACAAGATTTCACATTTCTTATCTCTATTTTTATCAACATGAGAACAATGGCTTCTTTTATTGCATTGCAACTTTCCAGGAATAGAAAGCCTGCAGTTTCTATTAGCTTGGATTCCCCATTGATGATGTCACTGGTAAACGGTACTCTGAACTGTCCACAGCCTTCCTCTGAGACACAGATTTTTTTTTTACCATTTTATCATGAGTATTAGTGAGGACCAATTATATGAAGATAGGTTGAAAATCGGTGAAGTCGTCCTTTAAATATAAAAAATAAAAATAAGAAACCGTGTATAATGACCAGGTTGAAGGAAAAAAAATGTAGGTTATAGAATGTGCATCTTCATTGGAAAATGAGTGCTAGTAAATGAAAACAACCCATAACTTTTGCATAGTCAATATATTGCAATAATATCAAGGTTCAAGGTTGTGCTTTATTATTACACCTTGTGTACAGGTACATACAGTAAGAGTAAAACTTATTTTTGCTGCTTCCTTCAGACAATGCAGCAGCATAGGTAGTAATAATAATAATAATAATATCGTAAAAAAGATTTTAAAAGGCTAAATATGTGGCTGTCACAACATCCCAAAGCACTCCTGGACGTGTCTCCTGGACACCATTGTGCCTCGGCACACCTTTTTGGAACCACTGCCGTATGTACGGTATTTCAAAATCACCTTCTGATGAGCCAGTTCTGACTGGATAGCTGAGGCAATCTTCCTGACTCCTGCCTAGACACGTCCCCACAAATGGTGGATTAACAATATGACTGTATGAAGCAAAACATGTAAAGCCACTACAAAGAACCGAGCAGGATTTTGAATTGCAATTAATAAAAGAAATGGCCACCAAGAGAAAACCAATATTATTATTTTTTAGACAAAAAGCACACATTTGGAAATCTTGTGTTTTGTGATGTTTGGTTAACTAACAGAACCACATAAAACTCAGGGTCAAACCATCTATGTTCTCAGAGATAAATGACATGGACATCTTCTCCTGTGAAGCTGAAAAGGGAATGCACCTTCACACGAGAGGCTGTCTGGCATCGATGCCGAGTCCACACCCACCCTCGTGGGTTTCTTATCAGACCAGCATGGACCCAGCTGGTCTGTAAAGATTACAGAAAACAACCAGGTCTCCAAGAGTTCTGATGACAGACTGGAAGACTAGTGCAAGATTAAAGGGGTAGGCTATTTCAAATGTTTCCAATTAAGATTGGATACATGTTAATCTTGTATAAATCTTTCAAAAGCCTTCCATTTCAAAATGATGTTTATTAGAAAGGATATGTTTTCCAACCTTGGCATTCAGTGAGGTTGGGACAATAAGTCATCAACTGTACAATCTTTTCAGAGTTCTGACATCCAAAGGCATCATGAGAGACACAAGGCCAAATTACACCCCTTAAACATCCAGGAGCCCAACTCACAGAGACAATGAACATAATTATAAAGAAACAACATTTTATACATAAACCACTAACTGGTTAAATAACTGCTGAATAGTACCCTACTGGGTACACCAGGAGCCCAACTCATAGAGACAATGAGCATTAACATTCTAAAGAAACAACATTTTATACATAAACCACTAACTGGTTAAAGAACTGCTGAATAGTACCCTACTGGGTACACCTGGAACCCAACTCACAGAGACAATGAGCATTAACATTCTAAAGAAACAACATTTTAAAGCCCTGGGATATAAACCACTATAACTGGTTAAAGAACTGCTGAATAATTCCCTACTGGGTAAGGTTCAGCACTTGCCACATTGCCTTTAGCACTTGAGACCAGGGGGACAGGCTAGACAACAGTGACATGTGATTTTTCTATGGGGGACAGCTTGGAGCATAACACTGTGGTCTCTGTATGTAATGAGGATTAACTTCACTGTATGAGTGTCTACTCTATGGAGACTCGATTCACTGTATGTGTGTCTATGGCAGTGATTCTCAAACTTTTTTGGCTCACGGCAGTGAGGACACTCCTGTAAATAACTTTTTTACATGCACGGCACCCATGAATTACATTAGTTACTTTATAGCACCTTACATTTATGCATCTTGCGGTATATAAATATGTAAATATTTCCCCCTAAAATACAGTTTGTCACGGGGAAAGCGTGAGAGAATATCCGTTTCGGAGGACAGATTATAAATAACTTTATACTTACTTGACATATACCTGACAGAATGTGTGTGTAGACTCTATAGAGACTTAATTTAACTGCATGTGTGTCTATGGAGACTAGCTTCACTGTAAGGAGACTAGCTTCACCGATGGCAGCAGGGCAATGTGCTCAGTGGCACATGTCTCATTAATTAGTGAAGAACACCTCTCAGCAACTCTGTTTCACACTTCAGTTGCGGACAAAAACATGCTCACCTGCACCGAGCACGGTCTCACATGAGTAAACACAGGGCCACAGGCACACTCCTACACAACATCCTGTGACACGCAGACTCACACAAGTGTGGACAGGAAGTTAAGACATTGTCCCATCTTGGTTAGACGTGTGGGGGAGATTTATGTGCAACAGAGCCATGATAGGAAGACAGCAATCTCTGGGGGGAATGGAAAAGGAACAACAGAGCTAGGACTGCATGATTATGGATAAAATGATAATCCCTGAGGGCAAGGTGCAACAGCTGACCAAATAAGGTTGGAATTAATTGTAAGGTTTCACGATTACATAATTATGAAACATAAATTGTGATTTTTTTTCCCCAGATGAACTTCAATTAATCGTGCAGCCCTAGCCCTCTAATAATCCTGTGTGTGTGTGTGTGTGTGTGTGTGTGTGTGTGTGTGTGTGTGTGTGTGTGTGTGTGTGTGTGTGTGTGTGTGTGTGTGTGTGTGTGTGTGTGTGCGCGCACACAGAGAAAGCAAAGGACTATGCTGTTCAGACACTGAACCTCCTGTCTGTTGCTATTGTATCTCAACAAACAGCCACCATGTAACATAAAACTGCAAACAGTGCAGTGCATTAGCACCTATTCTCTTTGAAAGCTGCTTCCTGCCGTTTGCAAGGTGATGCTCCTGGTCAACACAGTGAACTTGAATGGGACCAATACAAACAGTGCTGCAATTAACATTAACAGGGCACTCACCTGACTGTGCTGCATTTCTTACTATGGTTTACTCACAACCCAAGAAGGGCTGACAGGACAAAGATACATTTACACTGAATCCAAATTATGTGGGCCCAAAGTTACGTTTGTTATGAAGATATTGAGGAATATCTGTCATGTACACAGAACAGTGGACATGACAGATGTTCTTTTAACTCCTGTAAATGTTCACATGACAGTAAAGGCCTCTGTTAATGTATACATATGTAACTCTGTCTGAGAGTATAAACATGTAATTTGTATTACACTCAGGATTTTGCAGTGTATTGACAGTTGGGCTACATTATGTGTGACACTGACTGATTGGGTGTGTGTTCCAGTGTGACCCGTTCACTTCCGTCACTGACACACTGTGGGCGACTGCCATGCTGGGACCTCGTGACACAGAAAACCTAAGAATGTCAACAACATCCTGTGCGTGCACAAATGCATGTGCAGTGTGTGTACGTGTGTGTGAGTGCGTGTGTCATAAACACACCATGTGGCCACACATTCAAACTAAGTCACTACAAAAGGGAGCATTCTGGACCCGTCCTGCCTTGTTTATTATGTATAATCATGGGCATAGAAGCTCCACAACAATTGAAGTCCTGCTGCCCACAACAATACTGTGAGCTGGCTGGCCACACTCTATACTGTACATCAAAGGGACAGTTTGAAGGCTTCAGACAAAGAGCCGCCTGTGAGGAATTTTATTTTAATGGACAACATGGTGGCGAATGTAACGTTAATGACGTGAAGTGACAGTGTACATTTAAAAGTTATTAAAGTCGAGAAGGCTCATTTGAAAACCTAAAACAGAATTCTGGGTAAGGCTTAATTTATTCTTACAGAAGGCTGAAATGCATCAGCTAAAAACTGTCCTCTGTGGCCACATGCATGCCTACCAAAACAAACACTTTGTCACAAACCCTTTTATACTGTGTCTTAATTAATGAGATACTGAGACACTACAAGTCAAGACAACATCACGTGTGGCAGTTTCAGCACGCACACACACACACACACACACACACACACACACACACACACACACACACACACACACACACACACACACACACACACACACACACACACACACACACACACACACACACACACACACACACACACACACACACACACAGTGTCGTGCTTCCATTGCATTGAGGACGGTCAATGACCCTTAGTTTAGACTGTCCGCTTAACTGAGGCTCCCTGAACTCTCAACCCAAATTCAATGTGGTCGGAGGAGTTCTTGTTTCATGTTGTTGTTGAGTGGAAGAATATAAAGCTGATCAGGTCTAATTTTTGTTAAGTGGAAAGGTCAAGGGTCACATGTTCTCTTTAACCACATTAACCCTTGTGGTGACCCCATTTTGGGTTGTAGATTGGCTATTTTTGAATAGCCTTGGTATTAAATACTTAAGTAGGCTTAAGTGGTTAAGATAGGCACGCCGCAACTCCTGAGCAGACCATGATGTCTGCGTTGTCATGATTTCTGCCTTTTCATCATGTTATGCCTCTAATAAACGTTTAGAAAGGATCATATCACTGACGGGCATCTTGGAACATTTCTCCACAGTTAGCCACTTGACCGATTCCCAAGGGCTCTACATTAGGCCCCCTCCTGTTTTCCTATCAGAAATAGGGATGCTAGGGTTCAAGGGTTAGAAGGACGAGAACGAGGACGAGAAAGGGTGGGAGCAGGATGGATTAAAGACGAGGCCGGGGTGGATTAAGAACTTGAATGGTGGAGAG
This sequence comes from Gymnoscopelus microlampas, assembly GCF_963454915.1. Classification (NCBI taxonomy): domain Eukaryota; kingdom Metazoa; phylum Chordata; class Actinopteri; order Myctophiformes; family Myctophidae; genus Gymnoscopelus; species Gymnoscopelus microlampas. Next base: position 36,951,396 of record NC_139949.1, on the reverse strand, counting down.
AAAAAAACATCCCAGAATCACCACTTGAGGCCCGGTCCCTCCCACAGACAAGCTGATTAGTTTTGAGGGTCTGGGAGACATCGACTCAGAGTAGTCTCCTCTGTGTCTGCCTACGATTTCCTCTACTGCCTCCACCTCCTTCCTCCATGTCGCCATAACGCTTAATCTACAATGACCCTGACAGCTGCAGGTGTGGACCGGTCGGTCCTCCTCCTCAATCTAAGATAGGCAAGCCGGGGCCAGTTGAATCGCCAAAGCAATGCAGCGGGCGTGTTAAGAGAAAGTTTCTTATTATAAAAGCACTCACAGCAATGGGATTGCTAGTCACTGAAGTGGAATGTTCCTCAGGACATTTAATCCAAACAAAGTTATTCTTACCTTTGTCCGTTCAAGACAACAAAAGGGCTGTGGTTGTTTTATGGGCATGTTTTGTTTAACCGCGGTTGTAATAGACAGAATAATAGGAAGGCAACTGACCAGATTAAAGTCTGACCACACGTGAACGTGAACAAGTGGGTTCTGATTCATCTGATGCTCTCTCTCTGTACTTTATTTTTAATGCCACCATAGTATTGACAACTTCAGGTGGTGCATTATGTGAGACTGACGGCCCTGTTTAGGCGTGCCCTTTTCCCCTCCAGGTTGTCAACGGGTGGAGGATGTCTCACATACACACCCAGCTCAAACAGTGTGCACGCCTATTAGTTCAAGCACAAGAATCAAGAAGGTTTTATTTGTCACTAACTTATACAAGTACAAGCACTAATCAGGCGTCATCTGCATCTTATGAGTATCGTTTCATAATTCATGTACTGTAGGATGAACACCAGTCCTCACTGCATGTCATTTTGGAGCTTAACCACTTGAACCCTAGTATCCATATTCTGGGTTGAACAGTCAACAAAGAATAGCATGGTTAATCAGCACATCATACAGTAGAAACTAGAAACCTCAATGATAATTTAACTCTGAGTGCAAATATTGAATCAAATGGACCATTTTTACGCTCTTTGAGTTAAAGATGTTCTTGAGAGCCAGTCTGTATCCCAACTTCCTCCCCACACCCCCCAAGCTCCCTGTGCATCTGACCAGCATATCATGCACACTATCCAATACAAACAAAATAACCCAAATAAGGTGGACTCCAGTTAAAAGGCGAGCTTGTTCTGCTCAACGCAGGCCTCTCGGTCAAGCATCACTTGTTCCACTGAGGCCCCCGGTGACGATGCGTTCACAGTCAAAGACGCTCACTGTGCTCAGCTGTGCACAGCAGACAGAGCGAGCTCGCTGGGAGACTGCAGGTTAAAAATGTCTCCTCGTCTCCTGAGGAGGAGAGACTGCAGCTGATATTCTGAGAAACACTGGTGGCTGGTTGTGCTTTCACTGCTCTGACTGAGAAACATGGTTTGAGACGTGCTTTTAGGCCTACAGCTAGGAATGGAAATATTAATCCTATATCATGATTCTGTGGCTGTATCTTATTTTTTCCCATCTCCTTTTTCGTTTAGTTTAGTTTAACCTCATTTCAAATAAACTTTTAACGTACAAAGTAGTGAATAACTGTGATGGGTTGTATATCCAAACAGTAGAGTGAAAAGTATTTGCAATGTAAACCAGAGGAGCAAAACTTCTGAACAAAATTGGACACATCAATTTCAACTACTGTACCTCACAAGAGCACCGAATAGCACCAAACAGTAATCTACCTAATCATTTAATTATTCTCTACTTTAGCATGGCATGGTGCTGTATGAAAGGAAAGAAATATAGGCATATATATTTATGGCATACTGTAAATGGAACATGCTGGTATTAACCACTTAAACCCTTATGTAGTATTATAAGTTAAGCTACCCATCAGCATATTAAGTAATTTAAATCAGCCCCACCTTTACCAGCTGCAACATTAAAGTAATTTAACACATTACATTAACTGAGAATTTGTGAAACATGATTATAGATTAAGCTACCCAGCAGGCCATAAAGTAATTACAATCAGCCCCACCTTTACCAGCTACAACATTAAAGTAATGGGACCATTCATGCATTGCTAATAACAATCCAATATTAATATGATTGTGAAATGGGCCTTTACTCCATGAGTGCAGAAAAAAAAAAATCTGCAGAAGACATCTATTGCATATGTTGATGCCACGCAATAGATACTGTTGTGCTCTTATAAGTCAGTCAAGTACACTTTTTAATACACTGCAACAACAAAAAAATCGATGTAGGCGTACTTCTTCCTCCACCATAGCCTTGGATCAAGACTATTATAGATGTACTGTATCGATTTTGACTATGAAGCCCAAGACTATAATAGTCTTGGGCTTCACCCCCCAATTGTCACTGTGACTGGACATCTGCCCGTAAAGTCTGTATTTCTCATGTACAAATCCAAAATATAAAATGTGCTTATCCAGTAGTCCCAGGTGTTAACTCGGCACTCGGAATCTGTGTGCACTGTATTAGACCGTATGTTTTAATAGATATGTGTTTTAATCCCGTCTGTGCCTGAACGCCATTTCCCCCCTCGTTTACTTCCTGTTTACATCGTGTGTAATACCGATTTACACCAGATGCGCCACGTCACTACTGCCCATTGAGGAATAAAGGGAACTTCCAATAGAATCCGACACAGACGGGATTAAAACACATATTTATTGAAAAATGCGGACTAATACAGGGCACACTAGTTCCTAATGTTGAGTTGACATCCGGGGCTACAGGGTCAGCACTTTATTTATTTGTTTTGTACATGTACGGAGAAGTACGGGCTGTCCGCGCGGATGTCCAGTGACTATAAGGGGGTGAAGCCCAAGACTGTCATAGATACAAAAGTCAAAGTCAGACTCGATCAAATAGCAAGGCTACCTCCTCCACCACTGCTTACAACCTGTTATGTTATGGGTGGACTCTGACCAGCGGCAGAGTCAAGGGTTTAGTCATAAATCTCAACACGAGGCTGAGTGTGGGTGATCGGCGTGGGCTCGTCAATGACTGTGACTAGAGTAGACCACTTGCTTCTCAACAACTTCACTGAACAAAGTGAGCAACGTTAAGGTTTGCTCTAGGAGTGAGATACGATCTCAATGCTTTAATAGGACACACACACACACACACACACACACACACACACACACACACACACACACACACACACACACACACACACACACACACAACACACATCGAAAATGACGCAGTGTCAGGGACAGTCAGCAGTCTCAGCACAGCAGGTGCGAAATATAAATGACAGGTTCTAATTCTAGTCGGAGAGAACATACACAGAGCTCAGTGCACAATGACACAATCCTGTTCAGAACTCCGACGTCTCCGAGAAAGTGTACACACACACACATGGAACCAAGTGGACCCGAACATAGGCTAAATCACTAGTTCCCAAACAATGGGTCGGGACCCATTTGTGGGTCGCGAGTGAAAATTATTATTTAAAAAAAGGTTTTCTAAAGATGTGCACAAAAAAAACACAAATGTCCATGAGTTGAAAACAAATTCAAACATTTTTCAAAAATAATTTCTTGAATAAAATAAAAAATAATCAAAGAAATTCCCTAAATTAGAAAACAAATGTGTAAGAAGTAGTGGAAATAACAGATCTGCAAGCAACGCTTTGCACTGCGTTGCAACTGCGAGCTTATCTGCTATTTTCCTGAGCTGTTTGGGAACCACTGGGCTAAATGGACCCTTCTTCTTGTACACCCTCGGAGTTTAATGATACACTGTAAGGGTCTTTATTGTGCGTTATATAAATCTGCATTAAAAGCTTACCTTGTATACTTTTCCAAACGCTCCGTCGCCCAGCTCGCCAATGATCTCCCACAGGTCGTTCGGATTGATGTCCCGATGGACGTGTTCATACTGCTTCACCTTCTTCTTTATGTCAAGAGAAGGCAGACGAAGGATTTTGCTAAATCTAGCAAACGCCATCGGTTCTGATATACAAAAAAAATCCTAATAAGAAAAAAAAAGGGTCTACAGTCACACAAATCCAGAAAAGAGCAAGGCGCGCCGCGCGTCCTGACGCGCAGCCACTAAAACACTTGCCTACCCAATATTGCTCGAAATTATGTCTCACGTCCTCTTTGCAGAAAAGCAAACTATAATTTCGCTTCAAACGAGTTATTAGTCCACGCCGTCCATTCCTTCCAGTTCCGTGTGAGCTCCGAGATCAAACTATAATATTGTCATTCACAAAATATAGCGCTATTAGGGCTGGACGCACGGAGACCACCTGCCGCCAGGAACACGGCGATATAATCATTAGTCAGGGAGTCTGAGAGCCTGAGCAACTTGTTGCCGCAGTTCACTTCTCTTTAAAACAAGCCCCACCCTGTGGTCAAAACGAACCTCCCACGGTTGTCATGGAAATGTAGTTCTTATGTCGTCTTTACTCCTGTGACCAGGGTGAAAAAGAACTTCATATCCGGGTTGCGTGCGTCAGGTGTGTGCCAGTGTTGCCAGATTTTGCGAGAGAAATAAGCAACTAGGTCTATGAAAACAAGCCCATGAATGTGGAATATTTTAACAACATGTCTGGTACATTATGGTTCCCTGGCTGCAGTGGCTGGCACAAAATATTTTCTGTCCGCACTGCATCAATGTGTCCGTACCCTTTTATACAGTCTATGGTCCGTACACGGACAAATGTGTGTGGCTAGACTTGGCCTTGCCTGTGGCAAATTTTAGATTTTTTACATTATTTTGATCATAAGACTCAATCACTGAATGTCTCACTCAGTCTCCAGGTTTTCCTCAGAATATGCATGTCACCTATTTACTATGACTATGTCTGACACATTAGGTGTCATACAGGTGTCACTTTATTTTCAAGGACAGGTGTCACTTTATTTTCCACCAATTTTTATGTCCATGATTAGAATTGTGTCAAATGTCCAGCACAAGCCAGCATGGTGATGACCCCTGCCGCAGACAAATATATAATGTTTGAGAAGTGAGAACCACTGGTTTAAACAACATTAGGAAGCCCAAATAACCAACTACACTTTAGAGCAAGCCCCCAAAAAACACAACCCGCAACTAGTAATATTTACAATATTTATAGTGATTAAAAATGTACAAGTTTTTCTGTACAACTTTACAGAAAAACAAGCCCGCTTTCAAGTCGCTTATAATAAGCGGACATGGCAACGCTGCATGTGGCCAAAACGGCCCTCCCACGGTCGTCATGGAAATGTAGTTCTTATGTCGTCTTCATTGCTGTGACCAGGGTGAAAAATAACTTCATATCCGGGTTGCGTGCATCAAGTGCGTGTGCATGCGTGCGTGCGTGTCTTGTGCAGGTTTTATTTTTTATTTTATTGTTTTGTCTATTAGAATAAGTCAAATGTAGCCAGTTTAGACACATACACGCGCACGCACGTAATAATAAAGAATAATAAAACATCTAAAATGTAATGTGGACTACATGTGTATCAGGCTGAGGCTCAGATGAAGGCTTTTGTATTGCCGGGATATCATTCATCTTCATAATGTTATAATGCCTGATAATCATACAAAAAAAGTATTAATAATGGCTAGTAGTGCATCCTAATCCATGCTACGAAGATCTCAGTCTAGTAATGCCTGACAACCATATATCTAGTTCTATAGCACCACCTAGTGGCAGACCTCTATTGAAAACATATAACTAATAACTATGAGGTAAAATGACAAAAACTCTTGTTTTAGTGGTCTTGTGTACATTTGATTGATTCTGATACATCTGCATTCCTTATGTTAATGAGACATTTAAATGTATCATTCTCTTAAAGAATGCAAATTCATCAAAATAATTAGTTCTGATTAATCCTCATTCTGACTAATCAGATGTTCCACTCTGATTAGTCAGAATGAGGGATATGGGTCCAGTGGGCACCAGATATTTCTGGTCACCAACGCTGTTTTCTCTCAAATGTAAAACAATACTGAGTAAATGTATGCATGCTTTGGGGAATGGTTGGATGTAATGTAAAGTATTATATACCGGTTTGAACCTATGGTTTGAACATGCACAGTATCATTATCAGACTTAAATTTACCCTTCAATTTCTTGTTTATCCCCTAAATGACTGTAGGTTTTGCAGCAATTTGTAGCAATTGTGGAAGTATTAGGCCTTAAATGTAATTATTTGGCCTCTCATTTATGAACTAAATGTAAATATAAAATCAAATATATAATGTGAAATACTAAATAAATGCATGTTTTTAAAAATGGTGCCCAGAAATACCTGGTGCCCACTGTTCAGGTTACCAGAATGAGGATGGAGGTGTGTTTGTGAGGTGACTCCATATGTAACCAAGGGGAATAGGGTATATACATAGCAGATAGACCACTGATTTATAATTAAATAATCTTTATTTTAAACTGTATAATATAAAAAAGATGTTTTCTTTATTACAATTCATTAATCAAAATCACAACAATAAAAAGAGAGGGTGACTGGACATATCCTAATAAACTGACTACCCTGATTAGCCTATAGCTGTGGACTAAATACACAGGACAAAACAATTCATGAAACCCTATTACCATAAATAAATAGCATACATATTACTAGGCTGCATCCACATGAGCCGAGCACTCAAGAGACTACCACAGACTGTAGGCCCTAGACTTGGCCACAGACAGTCCCGGAGAATTACACAGACACAGAATGCTGCACACTAAAGAGACCCACATCCTAGTAGTATTAGATGTTTTGGAAAATAATTGTCTGTGAGTTCAATATTTAAAATCTAGTGGATCTGTTCTCTCAGACATAGAGTAAAATAATTAAGAAACCAAATTCAAGCTGAGCCCATGGTGCTGCTAATACAATTGTGGGTCTTCCATGATGATCCATACCAGCAAACTAGTTGACCCCTTCCAGTCTCTCAGCTTCTTCTGTACTGTTTCAGCAACTCGTTAAAAACCAGTGACTGACTGACAGACAGACAGGAAATAATAATAACAAAATATACAAACAGACAGACAGACAGACAGACAGACAGACAGACAGACAGACAGACAGACAGATGCCTGTAGCCTTGATTATACTGTGTGTTAAGCATATTCATATATTTAAACAAAGCCTGTTCATGTTCCACATTTAGTCAGATAAAACATTTCTTACACAAACCCTGCAACATAAACATTAACAAAGGCAGCAGTATAAGCAAGACACACACTATTAAGAACAACATGACATCTACAGAGTGGTAAGAGAACCAGGGCATTTTGTATGACCTTTGTGTCTCATAACAAACTCTAACCAGAAGATGGTGCTGTCTAGTGGCTTTATTGGCTGGTCTCTGTGCAGCCTGAATAGTCTCTCCATGTTCATCCTGTAGGACGGCTCATGAAGGACCTCCTCAATGCCTTGGAGAAATGTGTCTTTGGTCATTGTAAACATGTTCATTATCTTTGCTGCACCTCTCAGGTTGATCAAAAACCAATGGGAGTCCTAGAATAGGAACTCCAGACGACTTTCTGAAGTAGTTAGGCAAAAGCTGTGTTATCTCATCTGCTAAGTCATGAGGAAGCTCGTCAAATATAGTCCCCAAAGAAAGACATGATGACGACTCCATGTTCCCCAGAACTCTGGACAAACTCTTCCAGGTCTTGAGAAAGAGGTTTAGCAGGTTTTCACTGGAACCCACCAATATAGATCGCATTAGGCATGCTGGGGTGAGGGTACTCGAACACAAACTCTTTCAAGAAAGGTCATTTTATCTGATTCAAGTAGCGCTGGCAGTGGAACGTAAGACGGAGGAGTAGGTGAAATAATGAAATGGCCTTCACCGTGGCTGGTCCATCTCACGTTGAAAACTAGTGGCAAACTAAAGGTAGTGGCCCCACCTGGTATCACAGGATCAGCCAGAAAAAGGTCATATTTGGCATCCTGAAGAGACTGCATTGAATCTTTGTTCTCAAAAACGTGTTCAAGCATTTTACAGTGTTGCTTGTGCAGTTCAAACCCCCATTTTGCTTGTTCAGACAGACATACTTTCCTTGCCACTGTTCCAGAAGTTTGGACACAAATGTCTTCATAAGGTCCTCATCCATTCCGCTAAAGCCTAATAGCCTATTGTGATGGAAGTGTAGTGCGGTGAGTTTTTTTTAATGTACCAGCTGTTATATGGTCGCATGACTGAAACGTGGTGGCCCCTTGCATGCAGCTCTTCAATGATAACCTTTATATTCACCCAGTGGCTGACTAGGGGTTTCAAAGCCCTACTTGAAACCCATCTGTTCTCCCTGGCTTTTAACTGCATTTGAGTTTACCTAATTTGAGTTTACCTAATTTGTTTTTAAGTGTTCAATACAGTACATGCAATCAGTGTGAATGTAATGAGTTTGGAAATGACCAGATGCAGTAGGCGGGCTACAGACCAGATATGAGCACTGAACAGTAAATAGAAACACTTACATACAGAAAGCTTGGTGACATATGGAGTTAATGTCTTTATTATGCTTTATTATTAAATATTAGGTTTAAGGGCAAAGCTTTCCAAAATAAATATTTGAGCGCATAACATTCCATACTGAAAAAAAAGACAAAAAGACAAAATATTATTATATAGAAATAACAAAAAGTAGAGGATCTTGGAAATTATGTTTATTTACAGTAAAACGGTAAAATGACTTTTTTAAACCATTAAAGACAGCACACATGCATTGAAATGCAAATTGTTTGAATTACTTTAAGTTGGAAACAATGCATCAAAATTATTAAAGGTGCAGTAAGTTAAAACAAAACAACAACATTTTTTGTTTTTGTTTTAATCTAAAACTATCACTTACACTAGCCTACCTTTAATGCATTCCAAAGCTGAGAGAATAACAAGTCTATGTGTCTATCTTTCTCTCTTTCTCTGTCTGTCTGTTTCTCTCTCTCTCTCTCTCTCTCTCTTTTTCTTTCTTTCTTTTGCAGGGAGCATGTCATTTCCCGTATCTAGCAGGTGGGCGCTCCAAAGCTGCACAATCAGCGACTGTGAACACCAGGTCCTACAAACAGAGACATGAGAGATGAGGATGTGTGTGCACGTGTGTTTTTATTTGTGTATACAGAATATGTGCCATGTGTGTTTAATCTGTATATTTTCAATTTCTATTTTGTTGTGTAGTTGTTTTTGTTTTACTGTCATTTTGTCCTGTTGTTTGAATGTTTAAAGGGATAGCTCACCCCCTTTTTTTCTATCGATTAGTCACCCCATGGCTATTTTCTTTATTTTTATCGCAATCCTAAGCCAATAATTTGATGACAAATAGATAAGCTCACAACGCGACGCAGTGAGCTATTTTCTGCGAAAGCCTTCCCCACAATAATGATGCTGGAGTTTAAGTGGTTAAAGGGATAGTTCACCCCCAAAATGACCTTTTCTATCGATTAGTCACCTCGTGGAGACTTGAATTCATGGATATGTTTTTGTTTTTGTCGCATTCCTAAGCCAACAATTTGATGACCAGTGGACCCGTAGGCGGCAGTTCCGGTAGGAGACACAAAGGAGACTCTTTGTGTCTCCTTCCGGAACCGCTGCCGGTCACCAAATTATTGGCTTAGGAATGCCACAAAAACAAACATCATGTTGGGGGTGAACTATCCCTTTAAGCTTCCACAAAAAAAAAACTGAAGTAAAGTACTTGAGTTTAAGTACAGTACTCAAGTAAATGTATTTAGTCATTGATCACCAATGCTTACCCCGTGACACTTCTGTGACATGATGATGTAGAGCTGTCTGACAGTGACACCCAACCACCGGACTTTCCTGGTGTAAGAGCAGCGTCTTGCTTGCAGGCCGTCGTCCACCAGGGAGATGTAGGTCCTCATCTTCACCATGACACACTCGTTCTGCAAGCGGCAAGATTAGATCCAGTGGCGTGCACAGACATTTTGAGGGGCAGGTGCTCAAGTAAATTATACTTTATTTTGTTTACTTGGTCTGCTCTTTTTTTCCCTCTACACCTATACCTCTTTGCCAAAAATAGCCGATCTACAAGCCCACAACGCCTCGCAGCGCGAGGCGTTGTGGGCTTGTAGATCTGCTATTTTTGGCTAAAGTTCTCCTCAGAAAAGGGATGCTAGGTTTCGAGTGGTTATGGTAATAAGAAAAATCATATCACATAAAGATTTGGCGGACCCCCTGTAGTAACTCTGAGGACCCCCTAGGGGTCCCGGACCCCCTGTTGAAGACCCCTGCTGTGCCCTTTTTTCAAAAGGGCACTTCTGGTCAAGAGGACAAAGGGCAGGTGCTCTAGCACCACCTAGAGTCTATCTGTGCACGTCCCTGATTAGATCTGTTGTTTTTGCTACTTTTGAAGATTTTTAACAAAGTCTAAGGACATTTTATCTTGACTTTAGTTCAGTAAATACACAAAACACTTTCATTTAGTTATCACGTTTTTGTAAAGCCTAGCTTTTATTTTTTATTTCAGTTAACTCAACAAAGATGAGGAAAAGCAGTTTGCGCTCTTGTCTGATTGTGTAAAAAAGGTTTTCGAGTCAGGAGCATACAAGCCAAACAAAAGACATAGAAGACACAAGGAATGCTCGCACACACCGACATAACAAAAGGAATGTCCACAGAGGTTTGGCAGATGCAAAAAATATATGTTTGCATCTTCCAAACCTCTGTGGACATTCCTTTTGTTTATGTTGTTTTGCAAGCATTCCTTTTGTCTTATCATTTCAGTTAACTGAAATGTTTTTCCAATTACTAGTTTGAGTTATTTTGTTAGTTTTAGTTAACTATAGGCTAATAACCCTGCTGTGTACTGTATACTGTTAGATATGTGAATTTACTGTATCTTTTCACTGTCCGTTTTGTCAGAGCTTCCTCACAAAGCACCGAAAATAAGCCTGTTTTGAATTTTTTGAACAGTTGATTTGCATTTAACTGTAGGTACTCTCAATCAGATTCAATTACATCAAATGGTTATGGATGTTGATGATTATTACATTGTTTAACTCCATATGGAAGTATGGAAACACACCGCCAGACTGTATTGTGTTTTAATCTTTTGGATTTTATGTGTGCAGGACATCATTGTATCATTTGTACACTTGTATCTTCAATAAGTATTTAAATCAATCAAGTCAAGTCTTTATACAATAATATTTGAATACATCATGTTGAATGAGAATGAGATTGAGATTGAGAATGAGATTAAAATTCATAATGAAGATAAACTCAAGCTTCATCTGAAAACTCCATTTACAGAAATGTAATCTCTTGTTTGCTAGCCTACAGTATATGCTTTAGGCTATATACTTACATGGACATCTATGTAGAGATCTGGTATGTTTGCCATGCAGTGACTCTGGGAAATGAAACAATATTTAATTTAAAACAAAAGCTTCATGCTGACAAGATAATACTCATACTGTATAGTAGCCTAACTTCTCCAACTCTCAGACAAACATTTGGAGAAAATAGACTATCATTTTTTTTAAACCAAAAATAGGCAAACATTCAGTGAAAATAGATAAGCTCTGAGAGGGGCTCAGCCCCTAACTGGTTAAGTATCCTTTTGGCACATAGGTGCAAGGCACATAGGTGCAAATAGGATATGTTCATATGCATTTATTGTCCATAAAAACTTGAATAAAAAAAGAAAGAAAAAAAGAGTTGTTAACACTTAGGCGTACACAGTCACAGAACACATAGGCTATTTGCAAATAAATATTGTATAATTGCAGTTGCATAGGCTACACCTGACCTGCCTCCAAAATCAATAGGCTACCCGATGTTAAAATGAAAAACATTCTTTCTGACTTACGGTTTGCGGGTCCCTCTTTAACCGAGCCGCCTCTTCCACGAGATCTCTCGCCATGCTGAGCACCTTGGTGTAACATGTGGGGGGGCTATAGGGTGAACCCAGTGCCACAGGTGCCAATGACAGAAACAACAGCCAGGGGTGTAAGAAAGCCATGATGACTGACTGACTGACTGACTGACAGTTACAGAAATCTCAAAAACACCCAGTCTGGACTGGAGTGGGATGGGTTTATAATTATGGTACAAAGCTCACACACACGCATGCTCAGACCTGGACATGTGTATGGAAAATAAATGTGCACGCAATGCATGACACACAGCGACACAGGTTCAAACATGACGTGTCTGATTTAAAAAATGATTATGCAATTGCACAAAAATGCCAATCTTTGTGTCTTCACACGTGCATGCCATGTATTTGTTGTGGTTGTGGTGTGAACTGTGCCATTCACTTGACTTAGAACGACTTTTAAAACTATATTTTTTATAGTTATAGTATTCAGTGTGAATGGCCCCTAAGCAGCTGAAAACATAGGGTTCTAGCAATCCAAAACCATCAATGCGGCAAGCATCATCACTGTGGTATTATTGATCTTTTTACACACTATGACAGAGTATATCTTTAAAATAATTAATAACAACACAAAGTATAAGCCCCCCCCCCCCCACACACACACACACACACACACAAAGTCAGCCGGGCCCTCACGTATCCACCGCTACATCCGGGACCCAGGGGATGGCGTCGAAGATAAATAGAAGATCTACCACGCTGGCAATGGACTCTGCTGAACCGTCTACATACCGGGGTCGGCTGCTTCAAATCAACTATGAAGAAATGAGGCTTGGCAGAGACATCGCAGCATGCGTGTGCGGCGAGACTCAGCACACTGCTGAACACATAATCACCACCTGTCCCATGCACAGACCTCCTTCCGAGAATGGCCTCTTAAGTGGTACCAGAGGCAAAGGTCACGACACCGAGTTGGACATTTGAGGATGATACACGAAAGAAGAGATGAACACTACCATATATGGAGTCTCAGTTCCCTGATGTCATCAATATAAAATCAAGTGCTGAAGATGTTATTAAACACAGAAAGCATGTTTTCTGTGTGTAATCTTTGGTGAGCAACATGATCGTAACATTAGGCTTTATATATATTAGTCTCGCATCCCCAGGTCTAAGGAGAGGGAGTAGTTTATACCTGGGTGAGTCTCCTATCACGACTCTGTCTGAGAAGTTGGCCTTGCCTAACGGCTTAATGACTTGGTCATTGGTTTTTAGCTGAAGGGCAGGGTCTGCAGGTGGGATCCAACAAGTTGGCTGCCATGTGTTGAGGATGAGTACATCCCCCCAACTCAAAGGGACAACATGAATGTGTAGATAACTGTATACACACATACAGAGGATATATAAATAAACACCCACACAGGACTGGAAACACAATAAAGAGACGTCCAGGCGTCCACACCAAGAACTATAACTATAAATACATTGTTTTAAAACTCAAGTCCACACCACAACCATAATGACGACATGTACAGGGATACAGTGTAGTGTGGACGTGGTGATATCTTTTTTTTCCATTGATATATTTCTTCTCTTTGGGCTGCTACAAGACACAATTGAACTGAACACTGCTTTTCAATTTAGCTGAATATGTTATCTATTCTGCAGCCAAGGTGCCCTTAAGCAAGTACACTTTGTTCACATTGTTGGAAAAATGCCAAGGCAGTGAATGTTAGGCATTTTCATGCTATCAAAAATAGCAGCTCTACAAGATTACAGGGTTGCAGATGAGCTGTTTTCAGACAAAACAACAACAATTGGACAATTTTGAAAGGTTTTGACAATTTTTTAAAAGTTATCTAAAACAAAATTATAACTTTTTTGAAATTTGGGTGTTTAAGCCCCACTGAAAAAGCAGCATCCATAGCTTTAGTATTGTTGGTCAGACTCAGGATGAAAACTTTATCATTTCTTCAGATAAAATAAGATATAACATTATTATTATAAGAATAAATCAAACTACTAGTGGTTGGAACATTTTACTATGGTATCTGATAAAGAAGTGATAAAAGGTTGCAGTTTGCAGATATATTTTCTCTCAAGCATCTGCAGATTAACTTTGGGATTTGCACGTTCTCTCCATTTTCTAAGAGCTACCTTTCTAAGTGCTTCACCTTGCCTATTCCTGCCACTGCATACACACACCCATCCACAAGCTCTCACTAAACCCACCTCCACCCTAGCTCCTCCTTTTTATGCTCGTCTGATCTTATCAATGTCATTGTCCGATGACATTGTTGCTGCTTGCTCTGATCTCACTGCACATGAAAGGGCAGTGAGATCTAACAACAACAGAGCCATATGCCACCAAACATATTCTGCTCGAATATTTCAGTTAAATTACTCTTTTAAGATACAAGTACAATGTTTATTAGGACTAAAGTGGTCCTGAATTTACTTCCTGACAGAAAGTAAAATTTGGTATGAATGCAGCAGAACCACTTTTAGTAATGTGAATGAGTTGTTGGCACCTGGAATCTACAACAGACTTGAGTAGAGGCCATTTGAACTCTTCAATCACAAACCCAATCACAATAATTGTACACTGAATTATTATGTTTAATCAGCTGTCAGCACACTGAACACTTTGAATTAACTTTAATGTGCTATTATAAATAGGCCTACATTTGCCTTGCAACGATGCCAGCCAGGAACCTACACACACACACACACACACACACACACACACACACGCACACACACACACACACACACACACACACACACACACACACACACACACACAGGCTAGTGGCTAGGCTATACGTATCGTATGTATTATGACTGACCAATGCATCCATTCATAGATTCAATATTAATACACTGTACATACTCTACATAACATTAATTTGTAACAATAATCTTTTATGATATGATATGATGGAGTGGGCGAGTAGTTGATCATAATGGCCCATAGGCTGTGGAAAGGAGGGTATGCCAGTGTCTTTCGACACTTTGTCCACAAGGTGGCGACAATTACATAGATTTTAATTGGCTCTCCTTTACCTCCCTTGAGATTCTAGTGAATTATCTTTAAAACATGTAATGAATAAAAAGATAACTTAAAACACCTCATTAACTGAATGGGAGAACACACATTTAAAATAGATCTAGCATGATCACTTAAGTGACATGGATGTGATTGATGCCCTATATTTAGGATGAACATATGATTGTAAACAGAAAGAAAAAGAAGGGCCACCTGCACGTTCTGTCACTGTCACACTGTGAGACTGACTTTCAGCATATCGGCTCATATGAAATTGAACGGTGCTCTCCTTAACTGTGTCAAAAGCATAATAGGGGATTGGCCTGGTTTTATGAGGTCCAGGGAGTCCCTCTGTGTGCGCTGGGACTGGAGTAATGTGTCCCCCCTCCCCTATATTGATGGATGGCCCCAAGTGAGATTGTGTTGTCGTTATTACGCCACGGAAGGTAGAGAGTGCAATGTGCGCTGTAAGCACATAGTTCATTTATCATATACAATCAGCTCTTGACCTTGGCCCGTACAATTAGGACCATGGTCGACTCCACGTGTGACACACTGCATTATAATGACTTATTTTAAACACACTTCCAGATTGGTCCCAGTTAACTGAATTCATGTGTCAATAATATATATTATATAGGACCAGGCAGCAGTAGGGTAATTGAGAATAGGCTTATAGGGTTGGGAACGTGTAGCATAGCCTAATTGGATGGGTATAGCCTATATTTTAAAGTCAATAGGTCTAGTAGTAGCTATAATGACTAAAATATTCATATAGCATGTGAATCGCCTACTGACAACGTGGGTGTCTTTATCAGAGGTAGGTCTATTAGTGCGCCCATCATCCACATTCATTAAGTTTGGCTACTTTTTCTTTTCTTTTTTAAGCCTATATACAGAATTATTGTGCGTTTGTCGTCATCATATTATCACAGTATCACATGCTATTATAATGCGTAGGCCTATTGACGATTACTAAAATCTGATCTGAAAATCTGATCTGCGATAATTTAGCCCAATAGACCGGCTATGCCACGGCAGACAGCAGGCTGGCTGACTGGAGGTCACTAACTCCGTTATCTCCATCTGTGCTGTTCATCGTTAAACCCAGTTTTTAAAATGTACATATTTTTTGTCATTATGTTCTCCAGAGGAAACAATGAGGGGATTCTCGCGTCCTACGTTATCATTGTTTAATCGATCGCCGCATAATATACCGGCGTCTCGTCCGTTCAAACGGCATAGCTGGCAGGTGTCCCGAAATCCCGATGCGGTTCCTGTACGCAGCAACGGGATAATGCGGGCTGCAGCGCAGCCCCCTAGCCCCGTGTGGAACCTCTCCCTCCGCCGTACCGCTCCGAGATGAGGTCCCGCTGCGTAGGGTGCCGGAAGAGTGCGACACCGGTGAACGGTGTTGATTCTTACATTTTTCCACACGTCCATACATATAGTAAAGGTAATCCCCCCTCCTCTCAGATTTTTGACATTATAGCGGTTAAGAAAATTTAACCGACGGGTTGAAACAAGCGTTTAAATTGCTTTTTGTATTCAGCCTGTGCCATGTTTTCCCGCTGCAACCTGAACGGGAGAAGTACTGCGCATGCGGACGGGGGTTGACTGGCCACAGGCTGACTAAATAAGCGATTTAAACGCTTGTTTCAACCCGTCACTTACCTTTTCTTCACCGCTAAAATGTAAAACATCTGAGAGCAGGGGTGAATACCTTTACTTTTTGGATACGATGTGCAAAAAAAAGGTAAGAATCAACCATATTGGCCACCATTAGCCGGTGTCGCACTCTGCCGTCACCCGACGCTGTGGGACCTCATCTCGGAGCTATACAGCGGAGGGAGAGGTACCGATTGGAGCTACGCAGCCCCCCTGACTGTCTCTAAACGGGGCTGTAAGGAGGAACGCACTGTCTTCAGTCACTGCGTTTCAATTCAAAGGTAAGTGCTCCTATCTATCTGGCCGTACGGATGCAGTGCAGGGTACTTTCTATGCAGTGCATGTTTCTTCACCCCGTTGACTCAAAACGGAATGTCCTGTACATACACACAGAGCACTGCGGATCCCATGCATGATGCACAAACACTTCGCTGTCCAGAGTAGTTTTTGAATGATTCCATCAAACGTTAGGGATCATTCATCATTCATTGGGCTCTTGATTCAAACTGATGGACATGAAATGCGTATCAGCCGCTGAAAGAGGATTTGCTTTCAACGGCAACGACATGTCTTTCAAGTTTGCTAGGAAAGTGTTGTGTGACTTGTGTCGGCATATCGCACTTTTGTCAGTGGAAAATGCTTCATTTGTGACACTTGGACCCTTGCCGAAAGGATCGTGTGACTAAGTGTAAATAGCCTTAGGAATAGGCTATTATTAGGCTAAAGCCAAAAGTGACCAAGACCTGTCACGCCTCTCAGATATTGCAGTATGGCTAGTTTTTAGGCTATGTCCTGTTAAAACTGTATTTGTTTTCAATGCAGTGTGAATGCACTGTCTATTCTTAACTTGAATGCAAAGGGACAGCTTATGACAATATTCAGCTCTATGAATAAGGAAAGGATCAGTCTGTCCGGGTACATTACATTCCTGTCTGGGACGGGGGGTGAGTGAAATGCGGCAGAACAGAGAGTACAGGGCAGTTAGAGGGATTTCACATAATCATACTGTATGGGCTTCTCCTCAATCCTGTTGTCTTTATATAAAAAAAAGGACCAAATAATTAATCACTTCCCTTCTGGGTGATTGCACGCATGCACGCACCCAACACACACACACACACACACACACACACACACACACACACACACACACACACACACACACACACACACACACACACACACACACACACACACACACACACACACACACACACACACACACACACACACACACACACACACAGGCAAGTTTGGCAACCTACATGACAATTCTGTCACCAGCAGTTAGGGGTAAGTCATTTTGATGAATGGATTTTTTGTTGTACTCTTACTGTTTCATCCAATACAACATTAGCTCTTTCTCTCTCATGTCTGTCTCTCCTCTTTTTTACTCTCTGCAACTCTCGCTCTCTCTCTCTCTCTCTCTCTCTCTCTCTCTCTCTCTCTCTCTCTTTCTCTCTGTCTCTGTCTCTCTCCCCGCCTCCCTCCCCTCCCTCCAGTGACTGATGCAAGGTGTCATATTGTTCCTATCTCCTTCTCATAGGTTAGACTCCCATTAAGTGGATGGTCACAGGCAGAGAGACAGACACCACACACTCTGGAATAAAAAGCCAGCCATCTGTCTGTCTGGCCCACCGTCATTTGATCAGCATTGGATCCAGCGGGGACAACTACATAAGTGTGCGTTGGATTTGGCTCGAGCGACCCGACCACCTTGACACCTTGAAGTATGCTTGTTTTGGAGACCTAAGCGGAAGAAAGTGTTCTGTTGAGCACAGACAAGCTGCTTTGTGAGTGAGTGTGTCTGTGAGTGCACACACGTGGGTGTGTGTGTGTGTGTGTGTGTGTGTGTGTGTGTGTGTGTGTGTGTGTGTGTTTGCTAGGGTCGACCAATCCAGTGAGTGTGTGTGTTCATGTGAGAGAGGGGGCTAAGGTGGACCAGGCTATGTGCGCCTCTCAGACAGAGAACTGTCCGGTACTGGAGATCTGAAGGAGCAGACCAGGAGGATTTGTGAGAGGAGTAGCCATGGGGCTCGGACAATCCAGCAAGCCTCCTGTCGCAGGGGACAGTGAAGAGGGTGAGCCACATTCTACATCATACTTATATGGAACAAATCTTGATTCAAATGTAGAGATATGATATGTGTATTAATTTATGCTATAGATCGATAGAGACAAACTGCAGGTAAACTGGACCTGTAAAAGTAAAGGAGTTGAACCTGTACAGAAGCCTTGGCGCACATCCTCCAAGAATGTCTGCATGTTACTCATGCATGTCCTCACATCATTTACCTAGTCACTTTAGTACTCTAAGGAACTCATTGTTTTCAGTACAAATGTACCTGTCATGATAATTACTCATGCGAGGCACGGCTAATTTAATGGATATGAATAAGGTTTGGCTCTGAACTGTGAAGCATCACCTCGGCCAATGTTCCTGCTGCTGTAGTAAGACTTTACCTTTGTGATTAGGGCCACAATGGTGCCTATACTCAGTGTCATAAGCATTATTTATGGAGGAATGGAACAGAATAGAATAATAGCATGACTGTAGCTTGGCTTTGACAGTTAAGATGGTCAGTGTCCTTCATGTTCTACAAAGTAATTAATCTAAATCCTGATGACCGTTTTTGTCTTTTCTTAATGTTGTTAAGAATCACCTGCCATCAGCCAGACTGTAGTTTATGGGCTGGGCTCACCACCAAGCGAAGCATCAAGGGAGTTAATGTATTGCTTGGAAGAGGGCTCTTCATTTAGTCCTTTTCCTTAAGTGGATAATGCAATGTCTAGTCATCATTGATCTGAGTAAATCTATCTATTAATGTATTAACTTTGGCTTTAGTTCAAAGAGTTTACATAAGAGTCAGCGTGTTACGTGGCATTTACTTCTAATCTAAAGACATTACTTGGATGATGTGCTCAACATTATGAATGATCTTTGTTGTTGTATGTACATTATTTGGGAACCTGCAAATTGGAGACATAATGTTTGTTTTCACGTCAAGTCGGTTATGTACTCTACAAAGCGTAATCACATTTGAAAAATGACCAGGGAACCTTACAGGTTTTGTATTTTACATTTGCTGAAAATTGAAAGAAAATATTCTAGTTGTCCTCAGTCTAATAAAATGGGCCAGGTGGCTGTAGGCTGATGATGGTTAAAGAAGTGGGCCTGTGACCTGAATGTCCGCTGCATGGTCTGAGTCCCAGGGGTGGGCAGGGAAAATGCTTGAGTAAAACTTTTCCCTCCATCAAATACTGCCAAGGTGCCCCTGAGCCAAACATTGTGTCCAGCTGTTCCAGTGGCCAGCAGTAGAATTACAGTGTGTGCTTTCACTGGGCAGTGGTGGTGGTGAAAAGCAACAAACCCTTTTCCCTGTATACAAACAAGAACCTTCGTGAAGGAGCAGTTCACCCAAAAATGACTTATTTTCTATCAATTACACACCCCATGAAGCCTTGAATTCATGGAGATTTTTTAGTTTTTGTCCCATTCCGAAGCCAATAATTTGATGACCGGCAGAGTCTCCTGTCTCCTACTGACCGATGACCCAGTCAAAACAAAAAAATCTCCATGAATGCAAGGCTTCATGAGGTGTGTAATTGATAGAAAATAAGTAATTTTTTGGGTGAACTTCCCCTTTAACACCTGCATGACAAAGCATGTGCTGACAACTGACTGATGCACTGAAATGATGAACTGAGAATACTGTAGTGATGAAAATAGACAATGCCTTTCTCAGTGGAGACAAGAGATCATGGCATTTTTTTTATTCACATCAGAGACATGCTCTACTTTGGAGGTCTGAATACCCAGACTGATGTTCTTCGACATTATTGTTATTGCCGTGACATTGCAGCGGAGTGATTATCCTTCCTCTTACTGTCCTATATTCCACCTAAGACATATTGGAATTAGAGTGCAAGTAGAGGAGAGAGAGAGAGAGAGAGAGAGAAAGAGAGAGAGAGAGAGAGAGAGAGAGAGAGAGAGAGAGAGAGAGAGTTGCACAGAGTAAAAACGAGGGAGAGACAGATATGACAGAGACAAATCTAACGTTGTATGGATGAAACAATAAAATGAGGTCTGTAAGAGTAAAAAACAAAAAAATCCATTCATCAAAATGACTTACCTGTAACAGTGGTAGCTGCTGGTGACAGACATTTATTGTAGGTTGCCGAACTTGCCTGTGTGCCTGTGCGTACGTGCGTGTGCGTACGTGCGTACGTGCGTGAAAGAGACAGGATAAATGTGAAAGAAAGAAAGGTGAGAAGCATGAGGAAGTAAGAGGTCACGGTAATGACACACACACACACACACACACACACACACACACACACACACACACACACACACACACACACACACACACACACACACACACACACACACACACACACACACACACACACACACAGTGTGTGTGTGTGTGTGTGTGTGTGTGTGTGTGTGTGTGTGTGTGTGTGTGTGCATAAGCATAATAATGACATGTAAGCAACAAAGTAGAGATAACATGCAATGTACAATATTGCACTCATAGTTGTTGACACATTTCAGTGATGGGCCTTGTCTTCTATAATTAACCTAAACCTGATTTGCAGAGTTTTTGGAGACGGAAGGGGAACAGAAATGTCCATCATTAGGGCTAACAGAATTATGTTTTAGTCAGTGCTCGTTGCATCGCCGAGAACAGAATGTTAACAAGGTCTCCGACTTGAAGCAATGGACGTATACTTTCCTTGCATAATTTGAGTGCACCGCTGCATCATTAGCATACTCTCTCACATTACAGCTCTGAAGATGCCAAAGGGGTTTGTGCAATCATTTCCTCTGGGTATTCCAAAGGTGTCACTCCCAGGGAACACAGTATAAGGTTGACAGAGAGCTAGAACGTGATATTGTTGTGGTATTATTTCTAGTCCTTCCATTAGTGTTGATTTATTAGCGATAAATCAACACTCTTTCTTCTTCGCAGCATACTGTCTAAACATAATGTGTATTAAATCCATTTATCGATATTCAAAAGCAGCTGATCTACAAGCTCACTTGTCAAATCACAATGCGTTGTGAGCTTGTCGATTGCTTATTTTGCACTTGAATAGATGACCTTTACTTATAACAGAGTATTTCTTCATGTTGCTTCTTTTACTAAAGTAAAACATCTGAGTACGTCTTCCACCACTGATCACGTGGATGCCTTGTTATGCATGCGTTATAGCCAGTAGCCACCATCCTCCCTGAGGGTTAGCTCTAGGAAGCACTGGATTAAGTTGACGGGGCCCTGTGAGCGACAGAGCACACTTTATTCACACTACCACTGGACCCGCAGGATCTGTTATAGTTGTCACAGCAACGGTCTGTCTGGGAGGTTGGAGGTTCCTTAAGTGGTCCACAGGTGTGTGAGTTTGAGAGGCGGTAGAGAAGGGGGGGGTCTGCGTCAGCGTCAGCTGTTCATAATCTTTTCTTTTTTTTGGACAAAAGTATTTCTCTTCAATTCAATTACTATGTGCTTTATTGGCATGACAGTTTAGAACATGCCAGGCTGTACATGTAAATGAGAATGTCTTCTTAAGTAGCCCTCCTGTGCCATCCATCAATGTAAAAAAAAAGCATTGTCATAGCTTCTCTCTCTCTCCTATATTCTCCTGTCTCTCTCCCTCTCTTTCTCCTCCTCTCCTGTCTGTCTGTCTCTATCTAACTCCTCCTAGAATCCATCTGAGCTTGTGTTCAATGTAATCCTTATTTTATCAATTTAAGCTGCGTCTAATGCTAGCCTCTCACTGTACTCGTGTCAACTTCATCTTTGCATTATGCCCTGTAATATCATAGGTCGCTGTATTAATGTACTTCATCTTTTAATGTTTTAAGTTTAAAAATACATTTGTACTTTGGAAAAGTTTTCGCTGTGATCCGTGTTGGCCTGTCGCTGTCCATCGTCGTGGTGCTGAACCAGAGAGACAGGGAGACAGAGACCCAGAGAGAGAGAGAGAGAGGGAGAGAGAGAGAGAGAGAGAGAGAGAGAGAGAGAGAGAGAGAGAGAGAGAGAGAGAGAGAGAGAGAGAGAGAGAGAGAAATAGAGGGGAAGACCTCATCAGACATCATTTCACAAAGGTGCTCAGGAGCACAAGCTATTATCTACTACTTTGCCACTTGTTGGAAATTATTTGAAACACAGCTAAATTCAGCTTGACAGTTAGCCCGCAACGGAGCAGGCTAGTTTAATGGTATAAGTTACCTTTGTTACTGAGCTGGGAATCCACTAAGCCACATTGATGGAGGTTAACTTAGCGAGACCAAGATTCTCCTTTTTCTGCCTTGATGGAATACACAATTGAAATGAAAACAAAACACTAATGCCAAAGCATTCAGTTTAATTCCTCCACTCTCCAGTGTGTGTGTGCATGCGTGCGTGTCAGTGCCTGAATGGTGAGGGATTTAGGCTACTGCATATTCAGATGGGATTTTCTGTATTGTTTTCACAGTCTGTGACCCCAACATAAACTGATCCCGCTCTTGATACATGGACTAACAGCACATAAAGAAGTTTTAAACTGTATTTGCTGTATGTTTTAGCTATAATTGGTTTGTTTACATTGGTTACATTTGTAAACATTGGAGGGAAAAATGTTAATGCGTAATGTTGTTAGAAGATATATTTTCCATCACAAATCAAGCTGTTTTCGCAAATACATTCCTGTTACAGAGTAAAATCCTCAGTGTTCATTTACCGACCCGTAAGGGTTGATTTGGTTACATTTGTGAATGCTTTGAGTTAAATACCCAAACTCTCTAATTCTTCGTTAAAGCAGCACTATATCACTTTTTAACAACTAATTTAAATAGCATATCATGTCCCACAAAATTATAAAGTTATATGTTTAAGCAATAACAATCCTATAGACTCAGGGAGTCCCTGCTAGGGGCTTGACTGTATTACTATGTAAAGGGGAGACAAAATTGAGTTTCATCCTGGCAGTTGCCAAGGCACCAAGGCAGAACTGCCAGTCAAGGGTTAGCAAAGACAGCCCAATCACTGCAGCACGTCCTCACCGGAGGTTAATTCATAATGTACCTTTCCCCTTTCTAGAAATGTTGAGGAGTCAAAAGTACAATATTTGTCTTTGAAATGTAGTGCAGAGACAGTCAGATGTATCCAAAAATACAACTCCTCAAGTACAGTACAGATACAAAAAAAAAGTACAGTACTAAGTAAATGTACTTCGTTACTGTCTACCACTGAACAAGAGACACAATGTGTGTGTGTGTGTGTGTGTGTGTGTGTGTGTGTGTGTGTGTGTGTGTGTGTGTGTGTGTGTGTGTGTGTGTGTGTGTGTGTGTGTGTGTGTGTGTGTGTGTGAGAGAGAGAGAGAGAGAGAGACATTGATTATGTTCCTCGGGGGACATACCATGTCCATAATTGCCAAACTGAAAAGGTGTGAATGTAGGATCAATCCAAACCAATTGATTACCAGATGTCGATATAGATTCAAAATGACTAGATGATTCCCATAGACTACCGGTACTCAGCTTATTATTGTCAGTCAATGCATCCTCCAGAAAAGCTTTCAATGTGTTAAATCAATTGATTAGGTCATTTAAATCGTCATCACAATGCATCACAATGTCATTCAGTATTGCAATATTAAAGACTGTGTGTGCTTGGAATCTGGACCTCATTGGTCCCCAGCAAAATGTGTTAATTTAGCATCACAATCGTTTAACCACTTTATCCATATTTTATACATGGGCTATAGAAAAAATTGCGGATGTACAAGCTCGCAGCCCGTCACTTCGTGCCGTGCTGCAAGCTTGTACAACGCCAAATTCTTTTGAGAAATCTTGAAAATGTTTGGAAGATTTTGAATAATCTTTGCAGTTTGTCAACACATATCCTCTCTTCTGGGGGTCCCTGGCAAAAAACATTTTCAGATGTGGGTCCGTGGCCAAATACATACTGTATTAATTTGGGGGTCCTTGGCATGGAAAAGTTTGAGAACCATTGCTCTGCGCAATACATTCTCCTTCCGGCATCCGAACGTGTTTTTCTGAAAGGGAGGTGATAACTAGATTCTGACGTCATTCAGAACTTCGGATGCTCCTGCACCCAGATGTCCTGATTGATTGATTGATTGATTGATTGATACTTTATTAACCCATTCAATCCAGGAACGCATCTCTGTCATTTTAGATGTATTTGGCTATTAAAAAATATCAGATATACAAGCTCATAGCGTGGTACCGAGTGCCGCGCTATGAGCTCGTAGATGCGTTTTGAGCTTGATATACAAGCTCAAAACGCGTCGCTTCGCGCCGCGGTTCGAGCTTGTGGATCTGCTACTTTTGATACTTTTGAATTTGAATCCTGAAAAGTAACAGTTTTGGACATAATGAGGTTTCCACCCGACAGAGACGTTATACAGGTAGTACCATCAAAGGTTATGCCAAAATTGGGCAAAGTTTCCATCGTGGTCCTTTGTACTCAATTCAAACATATTGGAATAAAGCTCAGAAGAATCATAAGATATATTTACAGAGAAATTAGTAGAGGGGACGAGGGTCCGGCATCATAAGGAGCATGTATTGACCTGTGTCTGTCTCTTTATATCTCTGTATTTAACTATAACTTCCTCTCGCTTTATGGCTCTGTTTTTAACTCTCTCTCTCTCACTCTCACTCAAGGCTCAGTTCTCTCATCCAAAGTCATAGCTGTCCCTCTAAAATAACCATCACAGCAAGAAAAAAATACCACATTAGCAGTGCGTGTGTGTGTGTGTGTGTATGTGTGTGTGTGTGTGTGTGTGTGTGTGTGTGTGTGAGACCCCATATGGTCTCATTCAGTAGGTTGTATAAACACCCGCCACCCCGTACAACTGGAGGAAGAGCCGGGTGATACGGGACTAACGGAGCATAACATTATCTGTCACATCCAATACATCCACACTCTGACTCATGGCAGTGTGTGTGTGTGTGTGTGTGTGTGTGTGTGTGTGTGTGTGTGTGTGTGTGTGTGTGTGTGTGTGTGTGTGTGTGTGTGTGTGTGTGTGTGTGTGTGTGTGTGTGTGTGTGCGCGCGCGCGCTATCTTGAAAATAGCAGATCTGCATACAAACTGACGAGGTGTGGCATTGTGCCGCATTGAGAACTTGTAGATCTTGCTATTTTACCAATTTGTTTACACCACCCAGTATAATACAGGGTTAAGTGGTTAATCAGACTAATCGGTTTATTAGATAATATAAAAATCTATTAGAATTTATTTCGTATTGGTTCGTTGATATACAGTATAAGAAATGAAAAGCAATGTCCGATTATTCGATTAACCTACATGAGCAAGATCAAGACGGTTATTGGATCTAAGTTTCGATATATTTCTGAGTCCCAGTGTGTGTGTGTGTGTGTGGGGTCAGACAGTGGGTGGTAGATTTTCCATCCTCGGGCAAACAGCAGAGAGTGAGAAACATTGTGTCCTGGTTCGGTTGCCATGGCAGCCAAAAACAAACAGGCTCCATCCACTTTTATATGGATATAAATGTACTATTACCTGTGACAGAACCCCTGGGTCAGTGTGTGTGTGTGTGTGTGTGTGTGTGTGTGTGTGTGTGTGTGTGTGTGTGTGTGTGTGTGTGTGTGTGTGTGTGTGTGTGTGTGTGTGTGTGTGTGTGTGTGTGTGTGTGTGAGTGCGTGCGTGTGTAATGAAACTGCTGCCCGCAAGTCAGCTGAAACAATAAAATAAATTACGTTAAAAAAACAACATGATATGTTGACTGCCTGTCTCAGTGTGATTAGTAAAACAAGCTCAATGACACAACACATCTATCTATTCTATCCATCTATCCATTATGGGATGTAATGGTATTAGTCAATCGCAGGCAGGCAATTTGCTGGCACAAGCCAAGAGTTTAGGCTGAAATTACATTGCATTGTGACATCTGCATTGCATTTTGAATTTCATTCAATACATCCTGTTTTGCTACTCCTTGTTTATGTCCAAACCTCACAAACATTGCCACACATGATCTGATAAAAACGTATCATATAGATTGTTGATAGTATGTACCGTTTAGCTTTTAGTTTAATTGGCTTCCAAAACTAGTGGAAGGGGCCTACTTTCCCCAATGGATTCCTCAGGTCATGGAAACAACACTTGAAATGTCTTTAAATTGTGCCTTTCTAGTTCATATTTATCTTTGGAATAGAGCTGGGCGGTATATTGATATAATAGGCTATTTCTAGCCAAATGATATGACACTAGATATTGTCTTTTTCCGGTCTTAAAGGCTGTATAACAGTTATGTGATTCACTTTTCAGAACTGTTCCAGCTGAGTGAATCCAGCTGAGTGAATTTATAATAGATCATCAATAATGGTCATTTATCAAAATGTTGTTGTAAATCTCTTCTGAAAGCAACAAAAGGTCATTCCCAAAATATTGTCACATTATTGATATCAAGGTACTCTATCAGAAATATCTATAGCCTATATGATATTTTACTTTGGAGAGAAAAGAAAAACGTATTCAATTTATATTTTGTAAGAAAGTTAAATAATAATCTCTGTCCTCTTCTTTGTCCCCAGTCAACTTCGACCACTTCCAGATTCTACGGGCTATCGGAAAAGGGAGCTTCGGAAAAGTAAGTGTTTCTTTGTTCTGGGGCACAAAAAGTATTAAGTATTAATTTTGCATGGGACCTTATCATAATTCAAAACAAATCCCTTGCAGTTTTAAGTCTCAGGGCAAGTGGCACTGAATCTAGCACACAGTTTGTCTGGTATTGAACCTTTGACTGTACTGTATCATACATTCACTCTAGCCCCTGGGCAACCCTGGTGCGCTGGCTGTTATTGTATAACCTAACTGGCTTTGTGTCACATTTTGTGAGCAAGCAGTTTGTGGATCTACACAGTATGAGGCTCAGTGTAAAGTGATAGCCCTAGCAATCATCTGACCTCTGATTATTTATCATAAGCAGTGCAGTGTCTCCAAACACGCATCGACTCTAATCTCCACACATGCATACTGTCTGTGTTGGGTAGACACACGCACGCACACACGCTGATCTGCTATTTGTGCTATTTTCCAGTATCTTAGATTTAGTTTTTTACAATAATGACGTCCACAATAACAACGCAGGATTGAAAGTGGTTAAATTGGCACAATAATTGTAAACATAATTATTATTATTAATTCTTTGTGATTTTTTTATTTTGCTCTACTTTCCGCTGTGCTCATATTGAAAACCTGTGCACTACTACACCGTTGTAGAAGCTGTTGTGCAGATAAGCAGTGTAATCATGACAGTGGCTGGCAGGCCGCTCAGTAGAGGAAGGAGATGCGATCTGGGTTGGGCTGATTGAGCGGACCAGCTGCTCCACAGATCCCTCCTTCAGATAGCCACAATCACTGGCTCATTGACGCTCAAAGCACTCAAAGCAGCACCAGCAAGATATGCCGTTGCTGTCGGACGGAAACCTTGTGATCTCCATATTTCACATTTTTTAAATAAAATGAATGCCATTCTTTGTCGTACAAGAATGTTACGCAAAAGACGCCGATCTAGATCAGTTCTTTTTTTTTCTTTAGTTCAGTCCATTCGTCCATTGGAACACGTACAGGTTCTTTTTACCATTTACCGAAAAGTAATGGTTTTTGGACATACAAGATTTCCACTCGGCGAAGGCGGTTATTAACATACGGCATAGTGGAAACACAGTCTTTCAATGCAGAGCAGGGTATCTACAGCCCATATCATGATCTAGAGATGTAGCTAAAATACACAACGTTTGCAGCCAGCCACTCAGGGTGTCAAATTGTATCTTTTTCTCTTAATTGTATGTATTAATTGTATTAATTAGTATTAATTAGTAGATTTATGTGAAGTATTCAGAGAGATGGTTAGTGTCCTTATACTGCCTTGACCTTGCATTTAGCTATAATGGTTAAGAATGCTGTGAGCAAAGAGACCAGTATTACTCACAGCTTTGAAAATTATTGGGGTTTCCTAAGAGAGTGCTTGAGCATTGGCCAGAAGGATAAGCATTTAAAAGGTGTCTGACCCTTCCTTTCTAATTACACCAAACTGCAGGGTATGGCAGAAGCTAGCAGCAGCTGGTGTGATTGATGCAATTCTCACAGTTCAGCAAGACATAAATGTGTAATTGTGTGCCTAGCCACGGTGTGTGGCTTCATGAATCAGTAGAAAATAAATACCTATGAATGAATCATTATTAACCGTGTCGAAGGATAAAGGCACAAAGAAGCAAAGTTGTCAGACAATTGTAAACTCCAGAGAACATTCTGAGTTGAATCAACAGTCAAGGATTTTGCTTCTGCATGTATACTGCCTAGGATTGCAACAGCAAGCACACACAGAGAGAAAATTAATAACTGTCTGAGTGGGTGTTTGAATAGCCAATCAATGGCTGAATGAAACAACCTTGTGCCCCCAGGTTTGCATCGTGCAGAAGAAGGACACTAAGAAAATGTACGCCATGAAGTACATGAACAAACTGAAGTGTGTGGAGAGGAATGAAGTGAGGAATGTCTTCAAAGAACTTCAGATTATGAAGAATCTTGAGCATCCCTTCCTGGTCAACTTCTGGTAAGCCACCGTTCTGTGTGTGTGTGTGCGTGTGCGTGTGCGTGTGTGTGTGTGTGCAGTGCAAGCTTTATGCAAGGACTGTAGGTGCTGCAGCACAGGGCACCAACCTTGGGGGCGGGGGGAACCAAGCGGCAGGGCAAAAGTGAAAGATGACTCAACTATCGTCGAAAGCACCCGCTCAAGTTGTACAGTACATGGCTGATATTTATTTCACATCTCTATAAAGCCTTTGTTTAGGACTATTACCTTCAGCCCTTTTAATTTATGGCAATGCTGCTTTACCAGTTCCATTTTTTCCTTTTCTTTGGTGATAGCTCCCTGTCCTGGGGTTGTTGTTGCTATGTACAGTGTATAGCAACATGCTTTTTTTTTTTTTTACATTTTTGAATACATATTTGAAGTTTTTCAGAAAACTTAGGTCAGGATTTAGAGGGTGTTTTTAGAATCGGCCTCAGGTCTAAATGGGTTAAAGCAGTGAAGTACAGAGACATGCAGAGTGTGCCATTAAAGTAACACCTTGCAATGTGTGGGTTTGGATGAGTCAGTGTTGACCACTGCAGAATACCCACATGCACATCAGTGCTTCTCACTCCCCAAAGCTGCTAAAAGCTAAATGTGGTTCGCTCGCTGATCTGAGATCTAACTTTTACAGGCATTATTACTCATTTATCTTGGCAGCGCTATCGCTGCACCCACAACTTTGTCCAAACGCAGTAAATGGTGCGTCATTAAAAGTGTCAGTTGCTTAAACCGAACACATTTCTGTCATTCAGATTTCTCTGTAATCGGCAAAGTCTTGAATTCCTTGTGTCAATCATGGTTCTATCAAAAGTCAATCAAAAGGTATGATTTGAAATGGAAGTGTCGACTTTTGGCTGCCTACACCACACTCGATAAGCGAGTCCATTCAAGTGCTTTTGGGGGAGAGAGACAGAGATACAGAGGACCGGGTGATTAGCTCGCAGGATTTATTGTTATTGCCCATCTTATTAAAAAGCCAATGCCTTATGTCTTTTAGTAAAACGTATAGCCTAGTGATTCATTAGGGTTTAAAACTTGGAATGGGTTCGGTATTGTGACAGTGTCGCTGTCTATGGTGCTTAAGCAGGGATAGTCTATAGTGTCTATAGTCTACTACACTGTGATTATAGATTACGTGTTTGTGTCAGAAGAGCATATTTTGCTTCAATTGGCTTCTGATATTTTGCCTTTAAATGGTAAGGGCTGCCACTGCGTGCTCGCAGCAAAACATAACACAGTTGTTGTTTCCTTTCTTTTTAATGTTTCTTGGCCGAGGCAAGGACAGCAGCGGGGTCCCCTACTCAAAACATCTGTCAGCGACGGGCATTGCACTGGTCCCCAATATTTCTCTCATTTTCCTTCATCAGTCTGAATCTTTAAAACATGAACAGCTGCTCCCCCTATTGCTTTAGGAAAATAATTGTAATTAAATGCTACAAAGCGGCTTTTATACTTCATTGCATTTGACTACTTGGATCTCAAGCTGAGAAATAACTCCTTCGTTTTCTGCAGGAGGCAGGCGAACAATTTTCATTAGAAAAACACTTCCTGTTGACGCTTTTGTTTAAAAACTATGATCGTAAGCAGCTAGGGATTCTTCTTGTAATGTTACTGAATGATCATACAGTATGAAAGACACACTTTATGCAAACAAAATGTGAAGACTGGCAGCATGCACAAGATTTTCAGGGCTGTTCTGTCCAGTGGTTTGGTTTGAGATTGGCTCCGGACACACAGACAGACCCTTTATAAATAACAGAGTTAATGAAAGTAATGTGTTACTGTACTGTATTACACTACATTTGCAAAAAATAACACACTATGACTTTGTTACTCATGCAAGTAATATTATTACAAAATGTGTGAAAGGCATAAAAGGCATACAGGTGTAGCCATCATAGAAGTCTCACATTTTACTACATGCTTGCTGTGCGACATTGGCTCTGTCACCAAGAAGAATGATTCGGAAATATCTTGTTGGAAAGATCAGCAGCACAAGGAATAATATTCAGATAAGAGGTTAGTAGAGAGACAAGTATCGCAGACTGTGAGCAGTCTGTGAAAATAGTAGATCTACAAGCTCATAGCATGTTGCGTTGAAGCATGTTGTGAGCTTGTAGATCGTCCAATTTTGCCTAAGAGATTTGGAGGGAAAAAAGGAGGCGGCCAAGTATAGACTCCTGGGGGACTCCGGTCAACAATGTCTATAGGGTTTAAGTGGTTAGAAAATAACTGCACAATGTACAAAGAATGTACAAAGAACTGCACAATACCCTGCAGTGTGCCAATGCAGTGTATGTGCAGGACAAAAGCATAATGCAGGTCTTTTACAGTGGCAGCACCACTGTAAGCAGCAGTCTACCTGATCAGCACTCCTACGCTGTGCTAGTAAATTAAAATGAACCAGCGGTTTCAGAAAGAGAGAGAGAGAGTGTGGATGCATAATGGCAGGTCGGTGTAAAGGAGAGCAGTCAATCCCACAGTCCCTGTGGTCCACTTTATGAAATACAGGCCTTCTAATGGTCCTTAATGTTCGCTAATCTAATTTTCTCCTCATATTCTCAAATTGTTTCTCTCTCTCGTATTAATTCCCCACCTCCGTTTGCCAGGTAGGTAATGGACCTCTCAGTCTCATAACAACAGTTATTTCGTGTCTCATGCGGCCCCCACAAGAAAAACACAGCACACTTTTTTTTTCAGCCCTCGGAATTGCAGCGAGGTTTTTGCCAATACGATTAGATTATTTAGACACAGAATCTCCCTGGGTCTTCACTCTCTCTAACTCCACCCTCTCGCCAACCTGCCCTCCCTCCTTTCCCTGCTTCTCTCTCTCTCTCTCTCTCTCTCTCTCTCTCTCTCTCTCTCTCTCTCTCTCTCTCTCTCTCTCTCTCTCTCTCTCTCTCTCTCTCTCTCTCTCTCTCTCTCTCTCTCTCTCTCTCTCTCTCTCTCTCTCTCTCTCTCTCTCTCTCTCTCTCTCTCTCTCTCTCTCTCTCTCTCATTTGCCTCCTCTTGTGAGAACAATTCATTATACCCGGCAGATATTGGCAGAGAACACTATGCCCGCATCGATAGCAAAATATCTTAATTACTAATTTGTATTAGCATAAGCCGCCCCGGAGTGGGCGAGGATGTAAGGAGACAGGGGAGGAGAGGAGAGGAACGGTATAGTACAGTAGTGAACTGTGCCAGTGCTCGCCTGCCTCCCGTTCTGCTTGCTTGCTAGCTTGATTGCATGCTGCGTCATGTAATACAGCCAATAAAGGAAGAAGAAAAAAGAAAACAGTCTGGGGTTAATGCTTTTGGCAGCGATTAAAATGTCCTGGGCTGGGGGAGATATACCCTGAAATTGTGCTTGGGTCAGCTCGGTGTGTCTTCTCTTGTGCTCTCTCTCTCTCTCTCTCTCTCTGTCTCTCTGTCTGTCTGTCTGTCTGTCTGTCTGTCTGTCTGTCTCTCTGTCTCTCTCTCTCTCTCTCTCTCTCTCTCTCTCTCTCTCTCTCTCTCTCTCTCTCTCTCTCTCTCTCTCTCTCTCTCTCTCTCTCTCTCTCTCTCTCTCTCTCTCTCTCTCTCTCTCTCTCTCTCTCTCTCTCTCTCTCTCTCTCTCTCTCTTTCTCTCTTTCTCTGTCTGTTCTCTCTCTCTCTGGGCTGGTGCATGTTAAGTTTGTCCTGACAGAAGTGTTCAAGGTCAGATATGGAGAGACGACCTTGCAGGCTTATGCAAAGGCAAAAAGTAACAGACAGTACGTTTTAAGACTCTACGGACGATCACCGTGTATTATCTTGTGTTGTCCTTGCTTACTGTAAATCGCTCTGGATTAAGAGCGTCTGCTAAATGCCTAAATTGTAAATTGAGAGAAAGTGAGATGGATGGTGCAGTACTGGGCTGGAAGGGGCTAGCCTGAGGAAAAGAAAGTAAACTTCCCTTCCCTTCGGTCCTCTCTCGTCCTCTTCTTTCTCACTCTCCCCCTGTATGTCATCTCTTCCCTCATTTTCTCCATTAATCTCTCTGTAGTCACTGCAGTTGTCATTCTGTCCCATAGCTCAGGTGTCTCTATTCGCTATTCGTTATGTGCCAATTAAAAACTGATGCATTTACCATCTGCTGGATTTTCAGCTCCAGTCTTCCCTCACATGTCATTTAAACACAGCTAGGGATGCTCCGATACAATTTTTTTCAGACCAAGTACGAGTATGAGTACTTAATTTGAGTACTTGCCGATACCAAGTACCGATACGAGTCCTTTTCGTTTTTGTTGAGTAAACACTGATTTTACCCCCTTTTTTCCAATTTCATTTAATTGTTATGACTTGTACTTATAATGATACTGTAATGTTCAATTACCACAATAATAAGTCGGGCTAGGTATCGCCTGCAACCTCACCATACAATACGTAT
>NC_139949.1:36882873-36912873 GCF_963454915.1 Gymnoscopelus microlampas | reverse complement strand
GCAGGCTAGCAGGCGAGCGAGCAGGCAGGCGGGGAGATGAGGAATGATGCACTGAAATTGAAAAAGTATTGCTATACTTGTGAGGACATAAACGCTGTTAGAGCCATAGCTCAACCCTACGCCCTAAATGTCTAATCCTAACCCCGACCTGAATCTTTTACTAATTGTAAAAGATTCTCAAAAGAATCTTTTATAACCATTTCTCTTGAGGGCCAGGAAAATGGTCCTGGACTATTTCTCAAATTCTACTATACTCGTGAGGACACACACACCAACAGTGGACACGGTGAGGGACACGGGGAAGATACATGGTCACGTGTGGGGCTGCGACAGATGGTCGCTCGAGGGCAGTTGTTGTAGAGGCAGGGGAGAGTTATTCATTCTTTTTTTGTTTACCCATCTGGTCCGGGAATTCACAATGAATCCTTGTCGTGAACCTTTAGGCCAGTCCTGTCCATAGCGAGAAGTGACTATCTGGGACCTTTTGTAAGCTGAAAGAGTCTTGTATTATGCTTAGGCCTACATTTATTTTGCCTCAGGAAAGAGGTCTATTCATTTGTACCAAATGGTACATAATGTGTTATTATAAGCTTATGAACTCTGCGTAATTCATTTTCTTTCTGTCCATAGAAAACACACAGGCGACTTCTTATTGTAATGTTGGGAGAAAAGGCTTGAAAAGGCCGAGAGGGCGTATGTATGATACCTTTTAAGTCTGAAGAGTTTGGCCCCTCATCAGCCCCTGCTTATGATGTAACTTATTTTGGTATAAAGTAACTTCGCATTTGTCAAAGGAGAGGACCTTAAATAAGAACATCAAACATTGTGTCAAAAAAGCTGCACTTGCTTCAGGCAATCCTTTTTTTGTTACTAGTTATTATATCATCCTTTTAATGCATTTTGCATGAGTTGAGAAGAAGTTGCTGAGTTTTATTATGCCATTGAGGTTGATCTCTCTAAGCAGGACAAAAATTACATAATAATGTACTTCAGAAGTAAATTGATTGGACAAGCAACTGAGCAACTGGTGGAGAACCAGTTGAGAACCATTGCACAAATGCTGTATTTATGCACCAATCTAAAGATTATTGGCCGACGATGTCTAGCATAAATTCTTTATTTTACTAATGCCAATACCAATAAGTTCCCACACCATTGCAGCCCTAGGCATGAATACAGTCTTTCACATGCATCAATACCTCCTGTACCAGCTCAGAATGCTCAGCTCATATTAGCAATGTCCCTTTGTTCTTTGCAATCATCAATGGGTTCCCCCATTGCTGAGTCCAAGTGTATTTGGCCAGCTTGTCAGCCTTGCTGAACTAAAAATAAAACATCGATTAGATGTATCGTTGCTTTTCGGCAGAAACCTTGTATCTCCACATTTCGTAAATGAATGCCCTTACTTTGTCGTACAACGGGTGTACGAGTGTCACACAAAAGTAGCGAAAAAGCCCCGATATATTTTCACTATTTCTGAGCATGTTTGAAAGTGAAAGTGGTTAAATATGTCTATTAAATGGGTTTATAAATATTTAACCTATGAAGCTTGTGACCAAATAATACATTGGATCCACTGGAACACAGGTTCTTTTTTTTTATCCATTTCCTGAATAGCTTTTGGACATACTGTACAAGGTGTCCGTTCTGACAGATATCTCACGATATCCAATGGAGGGAGCGCGAGAGAGACAGACAGACAGACAGACAGAGAGGGAGGGGGAGAGAGTGCTTCCAGATCTGCTATTTCCGGCACGTGAAAGTAGAGTGTGGTTTACATTAAAGCAGTAGAGTGTGGTTCGGTGGGTCGGAGGCAGGAAGGGTGCTGAGGTGGAAAGAAAGACCCAGGTGTGACTTATCACACATTATACCCCCCCGCTTCAGATGAGAAGATTCATGGTGTGCTGGGCCTGTTAGTTATTACTGAGTGATGCCTGCTGTCAATCATAGGGAGACGTTGTGAGGAGGGAAATAAGCGGGCCAACTGCATCGATCCAACGCTGCCCTGCACAGAATGGGTGACTGTTCAACCGTGTCTGTTTCTGCAGGGCCAGAGACTGTGTGTGTGCGTGCGTGCGTGCGTGCGTGCGTGCTCTATATGCATCTACTGTAATCACATAATTGCAATACATTGTGGTGAGTGATTGTGCTCAACATCCAGCTCTTGTGATTAGCTAATGCTGTTGAGACTTTCTCTCTTGTATTTTTTTCTGCCCTAGACGTGCAGCTTCTCCACTCAGAATGTATATTAATCAGAGGAATGGAGGATGTTAATCAAAGCACGAAACCAAACACGAAAACGAAAACTTCAGAAGACGAGGAAAAATCCTGGAAAGTGCATTTAGCTGGTCCTGCCTTTTCCAGGGGGATATTTTTAGGACTAGGAGTTTGGTTTAGATTTTGGTTAGAATTAGAGTTACAGTAATTTAATAGAGGAAGGTATATGATTAAGCATATTATATTGTATTTACAGCCTGGAGCCTAAGAGCGCCATCTAGAGAGCGTTTGTCCAGCGTTGTGTACTTCCATCTCTCCGTCCGTCCCTGTCTGTCCACGGCTAATTTCCCAAACACAATTAAATCAGTGTGTCACAGCCTGGTACTCTGACAACGGTTACAACTGGTATAATTTCACGCAACCTAACTGGTTGACCAAAGCTTTGGCGTAGCACACAAATACCTTCTGAGGCTATAAGTACAGTACTTGGAACACGCCTCCTATCGATCAATAGTGTTTCTGATTGATCCAGCACTATACAGCACTGAACAAGTCCCCCCCCCCCCCCCCCCCCCCCCATTCCATTAGCTTTATCGAGGGCAAACAAGATCTGTGTTTTTTTTAGGACACACGTGCCATTCCTTTTTGAACTTGGGTGCTTTCAAGAGACTTCCATTACTAGCATGGCCACCGGTGCCTGTGCCGCTAAAAGCACAGCATGAGTCGCTCTCCCATCAAACTGTCTGCCCAGGGGCCAGTCGGAGGTCACGTTGAACTGCATGTGTGGTAGAGCAGAGAGCGACTGTGAACGAGAGTCTCTGCTGATGGGCTGAGCGATAGCAGCGAAGTAGGAAGGGAGAGAGAGAGATTGCGGGAAAGAGGCAGAACATGAGGGAATTAACCACTTTGAAAGCGCCATCCCTATTTTGGGCAGGCGGAAATAATTAAAACGAAAGTTGACTCTGGCCATTTCCCCCCAAAATGAATATATATTTTTGGGGATATTTGTTTGTTTATACTTTGCCTATAAACATTACAGAATGTACCTGAAAAATATTCAAAAATATTATTTGTCAACATTAGCTAAAGGTCACTGTATCGTGTAAGCTCAAATTTGAGTTTGAAATGCTGCACATATAAGGAACTGTTTCGAGTGTATTCAAATTCAGCTCATCGTCTGCACAACCCCACAGGCCAGAATAATGTCTGACTGTCACGATCTGCTAACGATCTGCCCCTGTTCTGGCTACCCTGCCCCTGTCATGTGGGAATGCCTACTGAGTGGCAGAAAACAACCTTTTGGCCTTGACAGCCCATAGCATACATCCAAACAGAAAAGTCCGATCTGATTGTATTAAACAACGTTAAACTCACCAACATGGCAGCTGTACGGAAAGCTTGAATTATCCTCTTTCTATCAGCAAAGTTTTCATAAAAATCCACCATAGACATGTTATGAGCTACTTTCTGTCAATAAATTCTGTGCAGGTGATTCTTTTTCTAAGTGACAGAGTTTGGAGGAGCTTGTTTTCAATAACCCAACGTCCTGCTGCCTCCTGCATTATGTACAATTTAGAAACAGGTGGTACACAGGACCGTTGTTGAGTGATTTCCAACAAGCGCTTCCAATGCTCCAATGCTCCATGCTGCTCAATGTTTTGCCACTCAGTCTAGATGAGAGGGCCGTGTCCTGGTGGAAAAATGATGCATACTCTCTATTGCTTGTTTGTCGTCGATGTTTCCCCAGGAGCTTGTTCTAGTGTGGTTATTTAAGTTACAGTTTTGATCCCTCTGTGAAGATTTACTTCTGTTCCTGTTTACCGTATTTAAGTAAAGTGTGATTCTACTGTGCGTTCCTGCATAATGGGTCCTTACCTGTCCCTGAGTCCTTTCCTGACACTGACACTTTCCCTGCGTGGCATTTACATTCTATCGCGGCCTGTGCCGTGCATATGGCATACTGTGGAATCTGCACTACTTTATTGTTTGTGAGGGAATCATTTGTGTCAACTATACTGTAAGTATGCCTACATGAATCACAATTTTTAATATCAATTTCACCCAGCACCTTGGATATGACTCCAGGTGCAATGGATTGGATACCTTGATTTTAAATGCGTGTAATTATGACACAGTCGTAACAGTGCGGGTCCAATCGAACAA
Source organism: Gymnoscopelus microlampas (assembly GCF_963454915.1). NCBI lineage: Eukaryota > Metazoa > Chordata > Actinopteri > Myctophiformes > Myctophidae > Gymnoscopelus > Gymnoscopelus microlampas. The sequence goes on along the minus strand of NC_139949.1, from coordinate 36,908,493 downwards.
ACTAAAGGTCATAGGAAGTCAGAACAATGTGATGTTGGAAAAAGTAATTACTGATGCATCAAGCGGCAGAGATACAGTAGTAAATTACTAACTTCTAGCCACAGTTGCCAGAATGGCAAACAACGTGGAGGAGATTTAATGGTGGCCTGTGGGTGACCCCACAGGCCAGAATAATGTCTCAAATGACGGATTCTACCGTGGCCTGGCTGTGCATACTATGCCACACTGTAATCTGGGCACACTGTGGAACCTGCACTCCTGTCTCTTGTAGTGTTTGCCTGTGGGATCATTAGGTATTCCGTGAGGCAATAATCTTTGCCAACTAGTACATGAATTACACCAAAATGCTCATCATGGTTGGAATACGTTTTGAATATTAATTTCACCCAGCACTGACTGCAGTGCACTGCGGAAACATGTCCATACGCTACTGTTTTGCTAAATGAAAATATGACGTCTACTTCCATGCGTATCAGACAGATCTGCCATTATCGAGATCCTGAATGACTGTTAAAATGACTCGCTTAAATGGGAGACTGATTAAGCATCTAACTTACACATTTGTATAGATTGTTTACATTTTTTCTCAATAAAAAATTTCAACTACTTTTTCATGTTTGGGTTATGTTAGATATAAGATGTTAGGGCTACATCATTTTAAGTGAATAGTGGCTGCTGCATATGTTTAGATGCTGGTCAGATTGTCAGACTATGCTGCACCGCATAAGTCTATGATGAAAGCCATTGTCGTACACGAGCTGAGACCTGACGTGAGATTTGAGCGTTTGGTGGCTATGCTAACCTCAAATTGTGTTGAGATGAGTGTACACCAAGTTTTCTTGGTCTACGCAAGTTTGATAAATGAGGCCAAGAGGGAGAACAGGGAAGATAACGAGATGAGAGATAGACTGTGAAAGAGAGAGAGACCGAGACAGAGGACAGGATAGAACAAGACTGAACGAGAGAGTGAGCAAGGGAATAGCGGATAAAAAAAAAGGCCCAATGCCAAGACAGGCTAATGAAAATGTCTGCACCATTTCACGATAATGTCAAGGTGCAACTCTGACTGCCAGTCTCCATGTGCAACCAGCTGGCTAAAGCAGTATTTCTCAAACTTTTTCATTTCAATGACTTGGGGAAAAAAGCAAAAACAAATGAAACATTTCTCCACTTTTTTCCCCATGCAAGATTCTTTTGAAAATTGTAGATGTACAAGCTCACAACGCGTCGCAAATCGCGATGCGTTGTGAGCTTGTGGATTGGCTATTTCCAGATAGCCGATGCATATAGGTTTAAAGTGCTCATGTGGCCTATAGTTGCTCCTTTTGGGCTTGTTTTCATACACCTGGTTGCTTATATCTCTCGCAAAATCTGCCAACACTGCCGCTGACCCATTACGGACCCATTGGCCCTGAGCATGGCCGCTTGTTCACGCTCGCTCCACTCAGCACTTCGTCACAGGCAAGTGCCGGTACTTGCGACTGACAGTAATCTGTCAGAATTGACTGCTTGTCTACAACCTCCCACATGACCAACTGTAGGGCTTAGCAGTGACAGGGAATCCACGTGTGGGGGAAATTGGGAATTAGCATAATGACATAGAGTTGGGAGAAAATCTTTGTCTTCCTGCTGATCTCTCATGGTCACACGCACGCACGCACGCACGCACGCACGCACGCACGCACGCACGCACGCACGCACGCACGCACGCACGCACGCACGCACGCACGCACGCACGCACGCACGCACGCACGCACACACACACACACACACGCACACACAGACATTCTTTTTTACTACTTTTCAAAGATTTTATAATTTCTTTCCCCATTATTATTTTATGGGATGTTATGTGTGCAGGACCTTTAAAAGTCATGCACTCTAACCACATCTCTGATTCTGTATCAAACTTTCTCTCTCTTTCTGTCTCTCTCTCACTCCAACATGGGTAATGATGATTTATGGCCTTTCTAGGACTGCCAGAGTCCATGTCTAAAAGTAATTACAGTTAATATCAAAATACCAAATCTAACAAGGTATCTCAGAGGAGAAAATGCACCATTACCCTGACTCTTACCCCGGCTGCTCAGTATGAGCACAGAGTGTGTGTGTTGTGTGTATATATATATATATATGTATATGTATATATATATATATATGTATATATATATGTATATATATGTATATGTATATATATATATATATATATATATAAAATCTAGTATGTACTAGGGCATTTACGAATAGTGATTTTTAGTATTCGACGTATAAGTATTCGAATATTCGATGAATCGATTATTCAAATAAAAAAAATATATATTATTATTATTTTTATTTTTTTGGCCAATGGCATTGACGACTCGACTCAAGGAATGCGAGTCGACGTCAAGCTCCCCGCCCGACGCGTCGACTTTTAGGGGACAGCCCTAGGCACAACCTCACACACAAGCTGTAGGCCTATACCTTTGATTCTCCTACAACAACACCAGAGTGTTTGACACAGAAACCAACTGCTGGCTGAACAAGCCTTCTGCACAGCTTCTTCCAAAAGAACGCGAACGCGATCATTCACCCTTTGCCTATAAGGGTAGCTGTACATATTTGGTGGCAAAATATTGTCCTGGGTTCGATTCCCGCAGGGGACGCTGTGGGCGCTGGGGGCGTGTTCTCTCCTCCGCGTCATCAGTGCCCATACCCTAGGTTTGGTTGGCGAAAGGGCCTCTCTGTGTGGAGTTTGCATGTTCTCCCTGTGTTCCCTAGAGTAGGTACCCTCACAAAAACATGCTGTAATCCTGGTCACTATACTGCCTCCCCCTGGCCAGCCGGGGCGCCTGATGGAGGGGAAAGGAACTGGTTGGAATAACCTGTTCCTTCCACCCGCTACGTCCAACCAGGGAAACTCTCCCCTGTCAGGTGACAAGAAGGTCAGTTGGCTCTCATGCATTGAAGGAGGCATGAGCTCGGCCCTGGCCTCCCTAGGTTGGCAGAGGGAAGGTAGTGCCCAGGATTACATAGACAATTGGCACTGGGTGTAAAAAAATGGGTCGGGAGGGAGGTGGGAACTGAGAGCCACGACTACCAACAACTGAATTGTTTTTATGTAGCCCTCTAAAACAAAACAAAAAGAAAACAGTGACTCTCTGGGCTCACTCCTAAAGCAAACAAACAAACAAAATAACAGCGAGACGAAAGGACAGGGTCTAATAACTACAATGAAAACTAAAGTATTTGTCTTTTTAGTCAAAATCTTCAAAAATAGCTAAAATAACAGATCTACAAGCTCACAACATGTTGTGAGCTTGTAGATATACTATTTTTGCTATTTTTTTGACCTTGTTGAATCTCCCCCTGACTACCGTAATCTATATCACAACAAAAAACTAAAGTGAAACGGTGCATCCGGCTTTGTCGAGCGCCTATACAAACAATTAGCCTGTGTTCGGGGGAGGGAATCTGGGCGGGGAGGGTGATATTTGTGTGCATGTACTCCTACGGGCTGGGGCAAAGCCTGTCAGTAGGGCAGTAGGGAGTGTTGGGTGGGAGGAGGAGGACTCTCCTGGTGGGGGCTCCTCACTGGCAGGTGAGTCAGTATAGCAGTGACGACACAGAAATGTGTGTGGGGAGGAATCAATTGGCATAACGACTACATTGTGGAGAAAAGGGGGTTAATATGGAAATGCAAGGTTTCTGCCCAACAATGGTGAAATAATGACTGTAATGTGAGGTTGTTACAAAATCCCAAGGCACCCCTGGCCTTGTGTCAACCACTGATCCAACAGTGTTTTTAGGTCAGCCAGTGAAGAGGACATCTTTCTACCAGAATTAAGGACACCCATGGAGTTCGGAGTCAGCGATGGGCAGGGTCTCACAGCAGACATGTACTCCAAATAACTCTGCACTTTGCACAAATATTCCTCAGTATTCTGGCTATAAGATGAGCTGCTTTCCCACCGTTACTGTACATGCACGATGTACAGTTTGTATAAAACTCCATTATTTGGCAAGCGTTTTGGCCACTAGGTGGCCCTAGCGCCGGAAGTGGTCTGACGCAATATACCTCACCATTTTGGAGAACAGATCTACAAGCTAACAACGCGTCGCGACTCGACACATTGTTAGCTTGAAGATCTGTTATTTTTCCTTCCACGCTTCCAACGGCCCCTCCCCTTCTTAGTAATTTGATCTTACTGCTGAGCGCTGTACCCGCAGTCACTGGACACAGACAGACACAACGTTGTTCACTAACAGCATCACAACAACACGGCCTGACGCGGACAGACTTTCAAATCAATAGCAGTTCATGGTCTAATGTGCAAACATATGCTGGACATGGACACAACTTCACACAGCTTCTACCGCGGTCTGTCCAGCAAAAACAATTGCTGGCCATTCGCACATGCAATGCTAAGAAACATTGTGTGCCTTGAGCAGCGGCAGCTGTGTCTGTATGTGTGTGCGCACATCTCTCTCGCTGTGTGTGTGAAATAACACAGACCCCCCCCCCTTGCTTCGTTCCTAATTTACGGTTTGTGTGTATGTGTGTGTGTGTGTGTGTGTGTGTGTGTGTGTGTGTGTGTGTGTGTGTGTGTGTGTGTGTGTGTAAATATTATGACTATACTGTGGTCAGGTTTGCTAAGAACGTGTGTGAAAATGCTTATTTAGTGCGTTCGAAGTGACAAAAACACACACACACACACACACACACACACACACACACACACACAAAATAACACACACACACACACACGCACACACACACACACACACACACACACACACACACACACACACACACACACACACACACACACACACACACACACACACACACACACACACACACACACACACACACACACACACACACACACACACACACACACACACACACACAGAGATGCAACATTGAATTCATCAACATTACGCAGCGCAATGTCTTGCAAGTAAAGACAGTAAGGCATCCAAATGAAATAATGACCTGTTTGGGGCAAACTGAGACCATTCACTTCACCTATAATTCAGGGGTCCAGTATCTACAGTATGCAGCCGAGATGCATACTGAGAGACAGAGAGAGACAGAGAGAGAGAGAGAGAGACAGAGAGAGAGAGAGAGAGAGAGAGAGAGAGAGAGAGAGAGAGAGAGAGAGAGAGAGAAAGAGAGAGAGAGAAAATACTTGTTAAAACTAATAAAATACCGTTAGCAAATCACCCCCGAGTGAATTGTCAGTGGAGACCAAAGACTCTAAGGTATTCTCTTAATTGGAATAGAGATAGTGCTGACATAACAAATAGATTTCTGCACCAAAGCTCAGTTAAGTTCAATTCATTTCGGTCCCAGAGCTGTTGACTTGAGTGTGAGCATACTAATTCATACTGAAAACATTGAAAACATTTCTACTTCTTGAGGGAGTGCGCCTGATCAAAAGCCTCTGATATTGTCACACATTCAAAAGGCACTAACGTTCAAGTAAAAAGAAAAGCAGTGCAGTCTTTCGGGCGAGCCTAGTAGTTACTATGCATACCACATGGGCTCTAATGCCTGAGCAAGTCCCTGGTATGATTCCTAGCTGGACGGACCATATGTATACGTATGTCACTTCCCTATTCTCTATCTCTCACCACCGTATCTATCAAATAAAGGCTCAGAAACACACACAAAAGACGGGTACAACGGGTACTCTGACAATGGCTAGAATGGGTATTGCATAACCGGGTGGGGCATGCATTCCCAATTTGCATCGTTCTGGACTTGCATCGTTCCCGAGTAGGCCTTCTGATGCATAGTCAAAGTATTTTCCTATCAACTGAAACTCTGCTGTCTGAAATTCCTCAGGACTGAGGGGGATTAGCTTAGTTTTGAGTAATGGCTGTTGTGCCAACGACAGGACAACACACTTTTCAACAACAGTTTACCAACTGGGCAATCTTGTTTAACGCTTCAGTGATGCTGAAAGGGGAGCTGTCACCAACCTCTCAAGGTCAGCATGTCAGTCCAACAGGTGCTTTGCTAAATGTATTGTGTTAGCTCTGCTCTGAGGCATTGCTTGCAATATGGCCTTGCTTGCATGTTTTGCCTTTCCTTGTTCATTTGCCTCAAATGTGAAGTAATTCTTGCCGTCATCTTTGTCGTCAATATCGGTTGTGGAGGCTCTGCACTTGCCATCTTTAATGAGCTAATGCCCTAACAAACCAGAGAGAATGAGATGAGTGGTGAGAAGTCGATAGCATTGAAAGAATATTTTCAATCTATCAATCTATCTATCTCTTTTTTTCTTTTTTACAATTTCCAATTTTTTTTCTCCAAATTTACTTGTCATGCCAAATCCCGATTCCCTTTGTATTCTAGTCTGTTATCACTGTAGATGGGGGTCGGCGGACAAACACACAATAATTTGGGGGTCCTTGACATGAAACATGTCTGAGAACCACTGGTTTAAACCAAAAAAAACGAAACCCACAACTACGAATATTTACACGTGACTTTACAGAAGAACAAGCCCAAAGTCGCTTATAATAAGCAAACATGACAACACTGCTGACGTACTGTATCTGTCTAGCATGGAGCACAGATGTACTATAGCTGTCCAGCAGATGTACTGTAGCCGTGTAACATGGTGCACAGATGTACTGTAACTGTCTAACACAGTGGTTTTCAAACAGTGGTCCGGGGACCACCAGTGGTCCTTGAGGGAGTTCCAGGGGGTCCCCAGCTAAATGATAGATAGGAACCAAATGGACCCTTACATTAACATTGATTTTATAATAAAAATTGGGGTCCCAGAGATAGAAATGCCATTAAATGGGGGTCTGTAGCCCTAATGCATGTTAAACTGGGGGTCCTTGAAATTGAAATGGTTGAGAATCACTGCTAGAGCCGTAAACATCGTCTCTTATTGGGGGTCCGTGGCATAACTTTTCAAATGGGGGTCCCTGGGCTAATGTGTGTCAATTTGGGGGTCCTTGACGCAAAAAAGGTTGAAAACCACTGGTCATAGTTGTTCTCAAACATTTTCATGTGAAGGACCCCCACATTGACTCGTGATTTGGGAACGTACGGGACCGGTTGGCAACCCCCCCCCCCCAGATGATATATAGAATATAGTACATTGAGATAATGATTGTTCTGGAATTGGTCGCTTTCATTGCTGTTTCCTCAGCAGAAAACCATCTGCTCCTTTTCTTTATTTCAATGGATTACGTAACAGCCGTCTGCCAGCCTGCAGATGGATGGATCAAATCACGACACATTGACATGTATTTACCCACAGATTTTGTGCTAGGGACTCCCATAAGATTTGTGTGTTTTTTTTGTCAAGGTGTGACACATTGTAAGCTATATAAAATAGACTTACAGTGGTTACATGGGTGTTATATTAACAAAGTTTGCTGGCCAAGGACCCCCTGGAACCCACTCAAGTAGCCACTTTGAAAACCACTGGTCTAGCAGATGTGCTGTAGCTGTGTAGCGCCCCAGTGATTCCCAACCCTTTTAATTTTGTGGAATAATTCATAATTCATATCAATTTCTCAATAATTCATCGTTTCAAATATGCATTAGGCCACCGACCCCCGTTGGACCGCAATCTACGAAATCCTTAGTGTTATTGTGGCTCCGAGACTGTTCAAATAGAAGCCATTTGGTTCCATTTGTACAGCTGTGGAGTTCCAGACTACTCATGGAGCCCTGCGGGTCACGTTGAGAGCCAGTGTTCTTAACCCACGGGAAAGTTAGCTTCCCCCGTTCTGCCAAGGAAGAAGTCTTTATCCTCATTTTCAGCTTCACTTATCACAGTCCAGGATCCTAAATATTTCAGGTGTTCAGTTTTGTTTTTTGCAGAGCTGTCGACCTGGCATGGCTTGTATTCATGGCTTGTAGATTGGCTATTTTAACTATTTAGTCTTGTCTCTAGTGGTTAAGAAAATTCCTGTTTTTCTTTAACCCATTCAATCCGGGAACGCATCAATGTCATTATAGATTTTGGCTATTCAAAAATAGCAGATATACAAGGCACCGAGTGCCACGCTATGAGCTTGTTGATCTGCTTCTTTTTTTTTTAAATGTGGAAATTTGTTCAAACCTTTGAATATATACATATTTTCAAAGTGAACATTTGTAACTCAAATCTTTGCTTCTGGGAGTCCCTGGAACTAAGTATTTTGAGAAGGGGGTCCGCTGTCAAATACATATAATTTTGGGTGGTCCTTGACACACGAAAAAGTTTGAGCACCACTGATATTATAGCAACATAGGCTTTCAGAAACCTGTTAGGATTTAGATGACATTTGTAGATGGCGTTCCCGGATTGAATGGGTTAATACAAATTGTCACTCATCTCAGTCAGGGTTTGTCACTCTAACATCTAGTGGCGACTGTTGTAAACCTTTCACATCATCCTCCAGCGTTGTCTCTAAGCCGTCAAGTGCTCCAGACTCTCTGGGGGGGGGAACCCATTCTTCCTCTCAGACCTTGAGAGACCCCGCTCAGTCCTTCACACACTCCTGCACACGTCTGTATTTGTCACATCCTTGGGACATTTTCACTCCTATACTTATTTTGAGAGAGAGAGAGGGAGGGAGCCCAGAGAGAGAGGGAGAGAGAGTGGGGGGGGGGGGGGGGGTAGAAGGACAGAATCCAAGTTATGTCTGTCTGTGTGTCAGAATGATTGATACCATGGCAGATGGTCTCAGCCACTCAGGTGCACCACACACCGTTATGTGGGTGGAACCGTCTGCTTTTTGTGCAGGATTTATGCCAGGAGAGCACCACACTCTTATGAGCCTCATTACCATAATGTGGAGGAGACCAGAGCAGATGATCAGTCCTACTATAATTTCCTATCACCCGACCACGACCACGGTGGCCCTTTCTCTCTTAGTGGTTTCTTCAGAGGTGTTATTATAGCTGTTCTTTTTTTAGCGCAGAGGAAACGAGGGCCTCGCCGGAGGCTTCGGTACAGCCAGAGAGCCGGGGAGATTGAGGCAATCCCCATACTTTATTCTATTTTCTATTCTGTTTATTTTTATACTATCTCTCCGTGCTAACTTTCTAGGCTGCTGGTTCCAGTGATTTTTTTCTGTTGCACAGTAACACAGAACACACCATACTCCACCAATAAAATCATACAGATACAGATCACACAGTGGTGGAAGAAGTACTCTGATTTTTTTTACTGAAAGTAGCAATACCACAAAGCAGAAATACTGCATTGTTACAAGTAACAAAAGTACAAACGTATTGGCATCACAATATACGTACAGTACCAAAGTAAAGTTACTCAATGAATGGCTCATTTAACACGTTTTTCAAGACTTCAAACTGTGTTAAGATCTTTAAAAAAAATAGCAGATCTACAAGCTCACACTATTTGCCTATGAGATGCAGTGGAGTATAAAGTATTAAGTATAAAACAAATGAAATACTCAAATAAAGTAAAAGGGGGGTGGCTGGGGGTGGGGTGCACACATTTGGGAGATGGAAAAATGTAATGGTTGCATTACTTTCCACCACTGCATATACATCTCTAGACTAAGTTCAAATTACCCCTGATTAATAATTTCCCCATCATGACTGAACTCACAAACTCTTTGAACTCATTACTTGTTCACAACCTCCGAGTTATAAGGTCAGCACTTTTCTATTTTTGAGTAAGATACATGCTTCCCGTTTTAATAGCTCGGTTAAAGCTGCAATCTGGAACATATTTCTATGAATAAAACATTATTTCAACCAAACCCCTACTCCATTGAGAAGATTTTACCCAGGTTTCGGGTAGGACATCTACTGTTTGTTCAAGTACTGTACTGCCTGAAGCTCATGAATAAAACACCACCACCCGGATTCAAATCCCAGGTGGGACGTGAAAGTCATGGAGTGTATCTTTAAACTTTACCCACTCGTTACTCGTTACACAAGACAGTCTAGACACATTAATTTTCCTGTTACTTAATTAGTACATAATACACCTTGCTATTTAATTTAAGTAAATATAGAAAGTATTTTCACTCAGACGGTTTACTGCTTCATTTTCTATGTTGCTTTTACTCCAATTGTATTCACTTCACACATTAAATATTTGCCAAGTCAAATCCAAGATCTTCCTTATTACTGAATTAATCATCAGACACATTCATTCTGATCACAGTCCTGTCTATCTATCCTCCATGAACTATACTTTCTCTGCTGTGGCAACCCCCTGTTTGCCCAAAATCTACATTTGATTAGTTATTTATTTAATACACAGAATAATCGACTGAGGGCAAGCCTTCATTTGCAACGATGGGTATAATTCACCCAAACATAATAATAATAATAATAATCAAACACAAAAACAATTAATATGGTAATGGATGATTTTCTAGCACAATCGTGAAGCGTCCATGAGGAACAAGAGAATTCAGTTTTAAGTCACGCTGCTGGAGATTCTGAGTCTGCTGCACTAGCACTAAAAGCAGTCTCACCCAAATCAGTTCTAGCATGAGGCACCCAGAGAACCAGCCAGTCACTGGAGAAAGGTTAAAAGTGGACCTGAGTTCTAATGCAACATAGAAGTAGTTTGGATGTTATTAAGTTTCTGGAAACCTCATTCTCTCAACCAATATTGCTGTGTGTGTGTGTGTGTGTGTGTGTGTGTGTGTGTGTGTGTGTGTGTGTGTGTGTGTGTGTGTGTGTGTGTGTGTGTGTGTGTGTGTGTGTGTGTGTGTGTGTGTGTGTGTGTGTGTGTGTGTGTGTGTGTGTGTGTGTGTGTGTGTGTGTGTGTGTGTGTGTGTGTGTGCGCGCGTGTGCGTGTTTAGGAGAAGGTGCTGTATGTACCCTTAGGTGCCCATGAACTGTCTAACCCTGTTATATTTGTTTCCCTGTAATTCAATTTTAATTTGTGGATTCAAATAAAGAATTAAAATGTGTGAGCGTGAATCACTTCCCTCTGGTTTCATGTTTGCAAGTGTGTGTGTGCAACTACAGCAGTGAGCTTCACTGACAGCCTTTTCCAGGCCCCTGAAGCCGCTGAGAGCCAGACATCAAGGGGTCTCAGCATCATGTGAGCCTCGGTAGACAGGCTGGAGTCAGCTCAATCAATCCTTCCTCCTAAACACCATGCACACAAAACAGTCGGAACTGGACGAGGACAAGAAGGAACCAATGTCGGCACAGAACCACCACGGGGTTGTTCTGCATTGGGCATAAGCCGCAGAGACGGCTTATGGCGAAATGTTTGCCAGTAAGAACCCCGTGGAAGAGAACCAGTACCGAATGACACGGATACTAGAATGAACCGGCCCATGAATCTCTCAGAAGTGCTGGGCGAGTGCTTCAGATAGTCTTGGGAGTTGGTTCTTTAGAAGTGGCGGCTGACCTCACCTTTCCAACTTCAGTGAAGATGTTAACCACTTAATCCCTATGTACTTAGTTGTTCGGGGTCCCGCACGGCTCTATACAAGATACTCTAGTTCTTCCCTCTACCCCAAATCTCTTCGCCGATATAGCCGATCTACAAGCTCACAGTTTGTACCCTTATAGACTCGGGGGGGGGGGGGGGGGGGGCTCGGGTGGTGCTGTGGTAAAATGTGTGTGGGGAGGAATCAATTGGCATAACGACTTAATTGGGGAGAAAAAAGGGGGGGGGGGGGGGGGGGGAGTAAATAAAATGTTCACCCCTGAATAGGGTTATACAGTATGTTACATGAAAGCATGACTGTCTTTATACTTTATATATATATGTGCACACATCTTTTTTTCCAGAGGCTAATTACCAGAGCATTGAAAGGCAGAAAGTACAGTCCCAGTGGGAAGCCAGGCATGTAAAATCAATGGCGATTTGTGCAACGGCTCCTCAAGTGAGAGGCCAGTGGGCTGTGTGCTGCTGATGCAGGCATGCTGTGCAGGCCACAGCTTGATTGATGCATGAATACTGGATGGATGATTCTGCCAAGTCAGAACCTCACTGCATCACACTGATACACTTAGACATGGAGGCCTACATGTATGCGTATGCATGCACACTACATGTATGCGTATGCATGTTGTTTTAACCCAGCAACAACCCTATGTAAATTACGCAACTGCTGAAAAACGTCCCAGCCCAAACAGTAACGTAACTAATAATTGGGCCGCGCGACCTGGAAATGACCGTAATAATCCTAAAACGGGAGCAAAAAAATGTTCAATCATTTTTTTCTTCTTTTTGGTGGCCCACCGGCCGTTTGGCGGCCTGGAATGGCGCGGCTATATTCTTGGTGAAACGGACCTGAGTTACAAGTGTACTAACAAATCTCTTTGCCAAAAATAGCAAGCAAGTTTTTTGTAGTCAAGAACAACCAGGTGCTCACAGGAGGTAAAAAACAACACACGACCCCTTTTTTGCCCTGATGAACATGTTGGCAGTTGCCTTTTGATAAATAAAGGCTGTTCCTCTTTTTACTCCTGCCCGGATCGTCTACTGTTTTTTCACAAGTTGTTTGTAGATTGGCGAATGTTCCCCCTAGAATAAGCATGCTGGGGTTTAAGTGGTTAACTCCTCAAGAGACAAAAGACATGACAGACAAATTCCTCTTTCAGACTCATGAGTTCATGGAGGCTTGTCTGACATGACTGTCCAGCTTTATCCCAGGCAATTTTAGATTGCCTGATGATGTCTACTGCATTTCTCAAAAGAGGCTAATGGACGACATGAACCAGATCGATGGACAGACACGCAATATTTGTTCAAGTCCTGTTTCTCGGTGGAGAGGGAGAAAAGTCTGTGGGGGACGGGGTGTATCGATTTTTGGAGGTGGTGATCTAGACAGAGTGTTGCTTAGCAGTTAAGTAAGATTTCTTTGGAAGCGCGGCATCTCTAGGACATCTATGGTACGTCTGAATGTTTGTCCTTTGATGGAAGAGTCCTTGAACCCGTCACTGGACTGCTGTATGCTTGTATGCCCTGACCCCTCAGAAGAAAATGTTCAGTATGCTAGTAATCTCAGTTTCACCTGTCTTTTTGTAACCACATTCTGTAGGTCATCTGTGCCAAAGGGTGGTTTATGGTGTATACAAAGAGGCCCACGGATGAGAAAAGTTTCTGAAACAGCTTTTATTTTTTACCACCATATAAAAGAGAATAAAAGTTAACACCAAAACCCAATATTTTTCATATTATTGATTTCACCTCCTCCCAGAGGGGAATGGAGCAGCTAAATTTGGTTCCATTCAGCCGCACCTCATTATTTCTGTGTCCATCTCTCTTTGCTTAATATGCTGTAGTCCACTGAGTTTGTACTCAATAAAGTGATGCACTGGTATAATTGACCTGTGAATCATTTGCTGCTTCAGATCACATAAAGATGCAGACAGGGCTATTGTTTCCTTGAATTTTGTTTGTGACTTGCAGCATTAAATGTGTGCCTCCGGCATAGTGCTGTGAGTGTGCGTCAGAAATAGTGCTGTGAGTGTGCGTCAGAAATGTTTGAAAGGTATTTTGAGCAATGTGGTGTCAGTCATGACGTGTAGAGTACCATGGAGACCTCTGGAAGCTTTGTGAGGACTTTAATAGGGTCCTTGGCTGCCTTTCATTACGTGTTATTCATTATGGATACGCTTGTTGAGCCTTTCATACCTCAGCCATGACTCATGAACCTGTCTAAAAGCACATGTGAGACCATTTTCTTTTCTCTGTTGCTGCCATGACGTGCAGAACCACCACCTTCTAGACTAATCAGGAACTTACTGCCTTTGCTTTTTCCCATTGAATGGGATTCGTCTGAAACCATTCAACTCTCTCAACTTTGGTGATGTAAAGTGACGCAACACTCCGCAGTGATTTCATTGAGCTGAATCGTCTCTAGTGAATTTGTGATTATGTAAATCTGTATGAACTGGCATGTACTGTATGAATCCTTTATATTCCTAGTTTTAAGACAAGGGAAATAATTTAGGAGTGCAACTGTTAATCAAACTAATCAATTTAATCGATTATATACAATAATTGAAAAAAAGCAAAAATGCTGAATAGGTAATCGAAAGAATAATCGCTAGGAAATAAATTGAGCGTTACAGCCCTAAAATAATGACCTTTTAACTGTCTGCTTCCTCTCCCTCTCCACTCCCTCCCTCCCCCTGCTCCTCATCCCCTATCATGTCCTTGTATATGTATGTGGATACGTTTATTTGTTTTTATTTGTATTTAACCTGTTTCCTATCTCTTTCCCTTTGCTCTCTTTCTACCTCTGTCATCTCTCTTTTCACTGAATACTACAAAACGGACGAAAAAATAATCTCACCCACTGCTTTACACCTGTAAAACTGTGACGTGACAAATGAAACTGATTCTGATTCACTCTTACATGTTTTTCTTCTCCTTCTCTCACCCTACCCCTCCATACACTCCCCGTTGTCCCGCTGTCCTCCATCTTTCCTTACAACCCCCCCCCCCCCCTCTCTCTCTCAGGTACTCCTTCCAGGACGAGGAGGACATGTTCATGGTGGTGGACCTGTTGCTAGGAGGTGACCTGCGCTACCACCTGCAGCAGAATGTGCACTTCTCTGAGGAGACGGTGAAGCTCTACGTCTGCGAGGTGGCCCTGGCGCTGGGCTACCTGCGCAGCAAGCGCATCATACACAGGTAAGGATGGATGGATAGCCAAGGCTTCTGGCTTACTTTGTCCACTGCTCCAGTGTTCATTTTGTCGACTAAAACTATGACGAAAATGTTAGTGAGGGACTAGTGAAGAAGAGATCCAGTAGAACTAAAAGACAAGTCATTTTATGCTTGGTTGCGCTCAGGTGTTGCATGCTGAAAATAGCAGATCTACAAGCTCACAACACGTTGCGTGAGCTTGTAGATCGGCTATTTTCAGCATGCAACCAAGTGTAAAATCAGCCATTACAACGCCATCACGGCCATCATTTTAGTCGACTAAATAAACTGTAGATTTAGTCGACTATAATCTTAGGATATTTAGTAGACTAAAACTAGACTAACAGTAAAACATTTCAGATGACTAAAATATGACTAAAACTAAATGGAATTTGATTCAAAAGACTATAACTAAAACTGAATTAAAATTTGCTGTCAAAATCAACACTACTGACTGCTCCTTTGCATCGTTACACGCAAAGGTTGCGTGCGAACCCTTTTGACACTGTGCCGTCTTTATTCATTCATAATAAAAGAAGTGACCTTTTTGATTTCAAGGACCACTAGTTGGATATTGCATTAGGCCACGGATTCCAATTTGATATCTCTGGGACCCCACGTAGGCTACATTGTATGTGTTCATTTAAGTCTTGAGAGTGTACAAATGGAAATGAATATGATTTTAATGGTCTTATTTGTACACTCTCAAGAGTTACAGACCCCAACATTTGGATCCCTGGTGTTGAGAAACAGTGCACAAAAGGGGTTTGCTGAAGGTTTACAGTCTGTTTTGGCACCGTGCTTATTATGGTTCACATTATTACTATTATTAACCAAGGGTGGTGGTTAGAGTTAGGGTCAGTGAGCTGTCGCTTCAGGTGCATTCGTTCGTCACAGGGTTTTGCTTGAAGGGTTTTTCACTACCAAGCTGATTCACATTTGTGAGGCTACATTCAGTTGGCCAGTATGACAGTATTGTCCAGTTAGCCAAAGAGCAGGGTCCACTCAAGCAGTAGAGGAGTTGCTCAAATGCGTCTTAACCAAGCCCCCAGAGCCACGGTAGAACAGTGAAGCGGCCGTCGCCTGGTGGTCAAATCTGAGAATGCAATACTTCCGCATTTAAAACGCCACTGCGCGTGCTTCTACTGTTTGAAACCGTAGTGTGCCTGCTCGGTGCTCAAGACTTCCGCATTTGGGCACCCAAATGTGGTGCCCAAATGCAGAAGTAGAGGTACTTCCGGGTGCTTCAAACGCCAGTGAGCAACTTTCATTGAAATTAATAGCTGGGGGCAGTCCGCCCTCTAGATATATTATAACTCTATGGTCTTAACTGAGAGAAAAGAACACCTCGTACAGAAGGGGGTCAGCCCTATGTTCCACAAATATGGCTGCGTATAGCATTCTCGACTCAGCACTCCCTTGGGTGCCTCAGCAATACACCCACCAAGGGTGAAGTTGATCAGATGAACAGTGCTCGAGATATACAGTACGCACAAGAAAGTCAGATAGACATGCAGAAAGACAGAGATTCCTGGAATTTATAGATAGCTTCTCCATTTTTTCCCCCTTGCACTGCTGTTTTTTCCTCAACAGCCTCCAACTGCTATACAGCACCTTATTCCTTTCCCTCCGTCTGTTCCTTTTCTGCCACCTCTCCGGTTTGTCTTTCTCCTGTCTTTCCCTTCTAATGAAGCGAGCAGTCACTGTCTGTGCTATCGCTTCTCCTTTGCTCTCCACCTTTAGCCTGTTGTTCCGCCATGAGTGCCCCACCCCCAGCACGGCAAGGTCAAACAGGCTTGACATGGAGGCCATACCTGACACAACAGTTTAGCCTCAGACCGCTGAGTAAGATATTCATGAAATACACCACTTTCCGTCCGTGCTGCCGCCGGACGCCCGGTTCAATCTGCAAAATGCGGATTAAGTGCTTTTCTAGGCAGAAATATGTGCTGCTATGGCAGACGCGCGGCGGCCATCATACCAGCAGATGTGGCTACAGCCCAAAGCTATTATTTTAAGTTGTTTAAATCACCCTTTGGTGCATGGGTAATTCAGTTAGAGACGCTGCCAAAATGCAGTGTGCGGTACATGGGTGTAAACCGCTGGTTCTCAACGTGTGGTCCGGGAGACCCCTGAGGGTCCTTGAGGAGTTACAGGTCTGTAACTACTAGACTGTACAAATGGACCTGTATTTGGTTCCATTTGTACACTCTCAGAGTTAGAGTAACACTGAGGAGATTATAGTGTAGATTGAGGGCCCAGAGATTAAAAAAAAAATCAATCATATCAAAGGGTGGACCTTGGCCTAATGCATATTAAACTAGGGCTCTTTGAAGTTAAAAAGATTGAGAATCACTGGTGTGAACTGAATGACTTGTAAGGAGTGTATAGGTAAGTCTCTTCAGAGTGGAACCTTTTCATCTTTGAGACAGCTTGAGATGTGTGTTGTCCAAATCAGAAGTGTAATTTAATATTGGGAAAGTCTTATGGTACACTTCGACAGTACATTGAGTTTAGCGGCTGAGTTTTTGCAGCTGAGTGGAGGGAGACCTGAATGAGCAGCTTAATGCATATAACCTTGAGCAATTCACATTCACATACTGTACAGTATATGCAAAATGTATTTGACACAAGACACACAGTGGTGGAGACACACTTGTATGCGAAATCCTGCATAGAATGCAAAGCTAAATGCCTGTATGTTGGTCATTCGCACACACACACTCAGAGAACACATGACCACACACGCACGCACGCACGCACGCACGCACACACACACACACACACACACACACACACACACACACACACACACACACACACACACACACACACACACACACACACACACACACACACACACAGAGATTTTGCAATAGTAAGCAGTACACAGTATTCATCATCCATCCAACCATTCTTCCTTTAATCCATCCATGTATCCATCCATCCATCCATCCAGTTGAACACTTCCCTAACTCAAGGGTACATTCAGTTTGACTAGGTTCCACAGATAAATATTGTGAAAATAGCCAATCTACAAGCTCGCAACGCCTCGCACTGCGAGGCGTTGTGAGCTTGTAGATCGGCTATTTTCACAATGTTTGCCTCTTTCTTATGTAATATTTGACAATTTGGTATTAAAAAGGCAGTGGTGGAAAGTAACTAAGTACATTTACTTAAGTACTGTACTTAAGTACAATTTTGAGGTATTTGTACTTTACTTGAGTATTTCCAATTTCCAATATTTTTACTTCTACTCCACTACATCTCAGAGACAAATATTGTACTTTTACTCCAGTACAATTATTTGAAAACTTTAGTTACTAGTTACTTTTCAGATATAAATTATGATATTATGAAACATACATTAACCACTTTAACCCTAAATTATACCTAGGCTATTTGAAAATAGCAGATCAACAAGCTCACAACGCGTCGCATCGCGACGCGTTATGAGCTTGTAGATCGGCTATTTTCAAATATTTAGTACTTTTACTTTTGGTACTTTAAGTACATTTTGATGCCAATACTTTTGTACTTTTACTCAAGTAATTTTTTTATTCTGGACTTTTACTTGTAACAGAGTATTTTTATATTGCAGTATTGGTACTTTTACTTAAGTAAATAATTTGAGTACTTTTTCCACCACTCGTAAAATTCCTTAAATTGTCACTTTAGAACACTTACAGTATACTGTTGGTTTGTTTATTGTTGAGTGAGAAAACAATGTTGCGCATTAAGCTAATCATCTGGACACCCCCCAAAATAATTTGGGGACCCACGACCCCCAGATTGGGAACCACTGCCCTAACTAACCCCATAACCCTTCTACCTCTGACCATTTAACTAGCAGAGCCTAGAGAAAGACCATGCAGTACACCACAACTAATGGTGCGCTTCACTGCTACAGAGCATACCAATTCATCAAGCCCCCTGGATAACAAATTACGCCATTTAAAAGGACGACTTAAAACAGATTACTCACCTTTTTTTTTTTATGTCTCACAAACCCCACGGGAGAGACAGAGATAAAAAGGAAACGAGAGAGGAATTATCAATGCTTTGATTATGCATCTGCTCTATGTAGGGATATGAATATTTAAATAATGTATTCTATTTCTGCAGTTGAGGAGTGTGGGGCGCAGGTGTCTGTGACGTGTGTCTAGATGGAATCGACGACTTTTCAATCCGCATTCATTAGCCTCAAAGTGGAAGTTGCGCAGCAGCCTAATTTTCATCTCATCTCTATGGAAATTCAGTGTAGGATTTCTTCTCTCAGAGGGGGTTGTGTTGACTTTGGTGCTGTGGCTGTGTGTGCACTTTGGGAGAGAGTGTTTGTGTACGTCATCACTGTCGGTGGAAATCCTGTACGTCCAAAACTTCACTTAAAACGTTACTTTTCAGAAACTGGGAAAAGAATTACCTGTGTTCCAATAGATCCAATATAGAAATGATTTCATAGTAAGTATTAATGTATTAATACATTATGAGGTATTTTAAGTATTAATTAAAAAGTATTAACAAGAGCTTGTTAATACTTTGCATTGGTTCAATATTTATAAAATCCACAGACACACTTAACCACTTTCACAAATTGCCAATCTACAGGCTCACATGTTGCATTGCTTGTAGACCGTATATATGTAGAGATACAAGGTTTCTGCCCGACAGCAACGGAATTGTGCACACAATGCATGTGTATGTGTGTAATCATCACATTTACTTGTGATACTTGCCATACTGATAATGCAGGTGGTACTGACAATAAGTGACATTGCTCAAAGTGTCTAACAATGCCAATGAAAATAGCAAATATATGACAACGCTTGACAGAAGGTTTGAGGAAGGTGTCATATCAACACAGTGACAAGGCGCTGAGGACAACACACGCCTCCATATTTAGCTAGGGTTTTCCAGGATAAATAACAAAATAATAATAATAATAGTATGCTGTTGTACTGCAGATTCCTCTGAGAGCCACTGACTTTTCCATATTAAATACAAGCAAGGCCCCAGGGGGACTGTGACAGAGAGACAATGAGGTCACCTGAAGTAGTTAGCTGCTCTCAACAGCACTTGGAAATTCAAGCAGGGCTATTATGGGATATCATATGGACCAGCAGATGCAAATCTGTGGATGTGGAAATGTTGTATGTTCAGTTATGTCCTGAACTTCATATCACTTTTCAAAAAGTAAAAAATAAAATAAAAGAACATTCTAAACAATGACCCTCAAATGTTTAATTTTCAAAATTTTCCAAAATAGCAAAAACAAAAAGTCACGACTCACAATGTGATTTGTTTTGGACAATGGCTTGGGATGTTTTCACTCATAAAAGTTCAACACTGACTTCAAACCAGTTGTGGGTGGGTGTTTTTTAGGACAAGCATCACCCGGGGGAGCTTCAATTATTAACACCAGGCTGAGTCTCATTTAGGGGACATTAAGTCAGACTGCACAGGCATCTCTTAACTAGTGGAAAGATTGATGGCTAGGAGGGAGGAAGGACAGGCGTGCATTCTCAGCAGTGGTTTTCACCATAAGGACCCCCAAATTGATATGTATTTGGCCATAGACCCCCAGTTGAAAAGATTGTGTGCCACTGACCGCCATAAGAATAGATTTGTCAACATGTGTCATTTTGTGATCTTCCGGGGCTAGTGGGCAGTGCCACCAAAGTGCCAGTTTTCCGGATGTGTAGTTTATTTGACTAGAGATATTTTTTGTGAGGACAGAGGAATGGATGCACACAACATGCATGCTGCTATTCAAAATCATGCAATGCAATGTTTTCATCAGTGTTAAGGTGTGCTAATGTAAAGATAATGATAATAATACTAATATGGATAATATTCATATTTTATATTGCACGTGCATATGTTTCATATGCGTGCATCCATTCCTCTGTCGTCACTACTAAAAATAAAGTCAAAGAACTACACATCTGGAAAACCGGCACTTTGTTGGCACTACCCACATCCTCGGAAGATATCTGTTATCTTGAGATATCTGTTATCCCCGGAAGATATCTGATATCCCATCTGCAAATGGGACTGTGGGATATCCTCCTAACCTGAAGATACTGTACATGGAAAATGGTCGGAAATATGACGGATCGGCTTGCATTCAGATGCGCTATTCTGGCGCAAATGTCTGACCATGCCTTGAGAGCAAGGAACTGCAGAGACTGAGGGACACATATGCTGAAATTAATTCAACTTTCTGGACTGCTGATTGGCAGTTCCAGGGTTCTCCATCCACAAGGACGTGATGACCAGCGGCCCTAGACGGATAGATCATATTAGAGGGATTTGAGAAAGTGACACATAAGCCGCAGAGAATGAATTACAAACACACCAACCCCGATACACTAGACCTTAAAGCCCATCAAATTGACTAGGCAACACATAAGAAATACAAAGACAAGCAAAACAACAGTCTAAACAGACTGGAAGCGGTGAAGTTGTCGGCTGTCAAATCGAGAGAGAGAGAGAGAGAGAGAGAGAGAGAGAGAGAGAGAGAGAGAGACATAGACAGACAGAGGCAAACGAAGGCAAGGTGATGGGCCTTTCTCAAAGGGCTTCCGCACTACAGAAAGGGGCGTGACATATCTTCGTGTAACCAAGTCTTTATGTAATGAAGCTGCTGCTCTGTAGGGGACAGAGTGCACGACAAGTTAGTGACAACACGATGTGTACTCAATCGATCAGTTAGATTAGTGTACTGTACAGGTGTGTTTAATGAGGTGTTATAGATCTAACAATAGACATAAACTGCACAACTGTTTGTTCTAGGCATTGTCATAATAGGCAGACATTCTGCAAAAATAGCACATCTACAAACTCATAATGTGTCGCAACATGAGTCATTGTGAGCTTTTAGTAATTAACTGACTACGTAGACTGGGATCAAGTCGCTTTGCAGGTTGCTGATCAGGCCTGGGTCGAGAGCGGATATGGAAAATGGTGCGTGCATGCATGTGTTTTTGTAAATGATCAGATACGGAAAGCGTGCTCTCGACCGAATCACACTGGTCAATTCGGAATGAAAAGCAGGTTTTCCGCTGTGAGTAAAGCCTGGTGACGTGTCCAGAAGACACAAGTTCAACTCTTCACTCTTCACAAACTACAGTTTGCACAGTAGCTCAATGCATCAATAATATACTCAACAGTGGCTTCGGTAGAAACCACATGAGGCTTGCGGTGTCCTGCAGTGTTGTCCGGAACACCGTAATGGAAATTCACATGATGTCTGACCACAGGTGGTCTCAACCAGACAATGTGTCTCAATATTTCATGCAGCAAAGCCACTTGATGGGTTAAGGCAGTTAGGGGGCTGATAGATCCGTGCAATGAGGCAGACTGTGTTTGCATGGCTTCCTGCGTCAGCACAGTTTATTGACAAGTGATTGGAGTCTATTGACCCATGTGTGCATTATGCTCTATGCCTGGCATTCTACTGGATGCGTGTTGCTCTTTGGATGTGACTTTAAATAGTCTAGATATTATGCGAAAACGATCAGTGAAGGAGTTTCACACTGGCGAAACCCAGTCGTCGTAATTATAACATTCGCTTATGCATATTCTCACACGGGACTCTATGAGTTTTACTAAATTAAATAATGGTTCAATCCCTGTGGATTAAAGCACAAAGATCACTGTGTTTGTGTATTATATACGTATGTGACCAGGCGCGGCAGATACTAGTCATCATGGCTCACATGCATAGGTTGTACAGCAGTACTCACAAACTATGTGAAATGTACTGTATTTCAGTCAAAACAAATGTTAGAGAATTGTCAAATACTCGTCTATCATTGACCCAAATGTCAGAACTGAAATTGGTGTATACATTCTGTAAATAAGGCATAAATATCAAGTCAGGTTCAGTCCTACATTACTTCACAGGAATTAATGTTACTTATCATGTCAGTTGATTGTGTGAAGTCTTTCATAATCATTCAGTTAATGTCATCTCTCATGTCAAGTTCAGAGAAAAATAAGTAAATTAACCATGCAATCAAGTTGAAATCATTGGGTACTTCCAAAACTGTTGGCAATCTATGCAAGTAATATCTCATTTTGTAGCTCTGATCCATTGACAAAATGCAAACATTTTCAATGACCATCCAGCTGGTGTGTTGTGTCATATACTGTATTCTCAAATAGAATCTCTGAATCTGCTGAAATGGGACCCTGTAACGGTATAAGATCAAGCCGAACACAATGTTCCTGAAAGCGGATGAGATTACACTCTGCAGCTGTTGCAATACTGCACGTTTACAGAGTGCAGTGACTACAATTTGTTTCTAACACCATCGCTTTACATTTGTACCTGCATTATAAATGATTTATGATTTTTTTGGGTAATGCAAGTAGGAATCCATCATTTCACATTTTGTGTTTACAAAATGTGAATATTCCATCCTGCGGTTGTAACAAGTGTGACAATTGATTAGCTCCTGCAAGGCCAGTATTACAATGAGGAGTAAGGAGTGTGATGGCCATGCTATTACGACAATATTCCTGTGATTCAAGAACATTTAAGGACGAAGTGCCAGTGTGATAACAGAAACTAAGAGAAGAGTTAGTGGTTGAAAATACAGTACATATATAGTTATATACTGTAAGAGTGAGTAGAAGGGGAAAATATGAGAAAACAACACATTCTTCCTGATGACGAAATGTGGAAGTTTACATGGGAGTGAGAATGCGTTGGAGAAAAAGACCCTGATCCAGGCATAAGACTGAGACCTGAGGTACATTTTGAAGAGATATCAAGAGAGTAACTTCTGATCAGAGTGGCAAGGTCATTCGACCAATATGGAGTCAGGAAAGATATTATTCACATTGAGGAAAATGGGTGCAATGAGAGTCCACTTTAAACTGGCAAGGCAGACATAAATCTTTCATTAAAAAAAGGCAGAAAAGTATCCCTCTGAAGTTCCTCGCGGGCGGTTCTCCACAATTTGAAACTCTCTCACGTTCGGTGGCTGTCACCTTCAATGCCCGCTTTGAGTGGTTCATCGTGCGCTCACTGTCTTTACAACAGTGCTTCCGTGACCCGCTGACTACTGCTGCTGCTTTCAGGTGTTTAAAAGACAAACGCTGTAGGGAAGATGGCTGCACTGACGCACTCTTAGTTGTTCAAAATAGGGCTGGGAGCTATTTTTTTGTGCTGAATGGTAACATAAACAATATATCTCAGTGGGCTACATCTTCCATTTTAGCCTAAAGTCAAAGCTACATTTTACTAAAACAGATTATGATCAAAATGAAGACAGGGTTGCCTTCCCCATTTGCAAATATAAACAGCTGCACAATGTATCAACATGTAAATGAAGAATATAAAATAACATTCTCTATCTCTGAGAATGCTCCTTATGTTATTATACAACAACAACAACTACAACAACAACAACTGACTGATTATGCTGATGCCCTGTGGCAGGTTGCAGTGTTACCACTGAAACTGAAAGCCTTTTTGAAAGGGGAACTGGTGGGCTGGTATGCAAAGATAGCTCGGTTTTCTCTACATACTACTGACTGCAACTGACTGCAAGTAGCCTAAAAGTTCATTTTCAATTCCCTCGCTCTGAGTCAGTGCAGTGACTGTGCTCTTCTTGAAGAAGCTTGCCAGCAACTACTTCTTCTTTTAGCTGTTTCTTCCATTGCTGCTTCTTGGTTCTGCAGGCCCCTTTTTGGTATTCTGCATTTTTATCAGTGGACAGGGCTTTTGTGAGCACTCCGTCCTGCTCCAGGACCCTCGTGATCATTTGCTGCCTTGATCCTCAGCATGTGGCTGACTCTGTGATGAGCTGGTGAGCCAGCACACCCAGTTGAATCTGGACTTCAGCCAGTTCTCTTCTTTTGCTTCTGCTACAGGAGAAGCTGCTGACAATTCTCTTTTAGTGAAATGGCCCGGGGGATGGGGTTGTCATCCATGCCAGATCCGGTAATAAATAATTGAAAAAGAAATATCTTTAAAATCTTTTAAATTAATAAATAAATACATATATCAAGAAAGTGCGTGCGTGCGTGCGTGCGTGCGTGCGTGCGTGCAATGCATGCATGCGTGCATGTGTTTATGACTTTGTGAAGGCTTGTATACTACAGCCTATCCTATCCTATTTTTATTCTTGAAGCTTAGATGCATCTCTCCACCCCTACCTGTATCTGTCCTGTGTTTCGTACTGCATTGCTACTATGGCAACTGAATGTCCCTTCCCTTGGTCTGTCTGTCTGTCTGTCTGTCTGTCTGTCTGTCTGTCTGTCTGTCTGTCTGTCTGTCTGTCTGTCTGTCTGTCCCTTCCCTTGGTCTGTCTGTCTGTCTGTCTGTCTGTCTGTCTGTCTGTCTGTCTGTCTGTCTGTCTGTCTGTCTGTCTGTCTGTCTGTCTGTCTGTCAGTCAGTCAGTCATCAGGCAACAGCTGGCAGTTTGTATGCTTCACTTAAATTGGGAGGGATCTGATTAATGGAACTCATGCATGCATGAAAACAGAAACAGAAACACACACACACACACACACACACACACACACACACACACACACACACACACACACACACACACACACACACATACACACACACACGCACGCGCGCGGACCCTCACAAGCGCGGACCCTCACATGGCCGGATTTAAAGGAGAATGGACAATGATATTGACCCCGGTGCATACATCACAAGCGCTATGGAAAAGCGAAAAAAAATTAAGCTACTTGGGCTAAGGACATTTTAGGTGCAAGCTGGGAGGTCGCTGTATTAATTACCGGCGGCCTACTTACATGCTGTACTTGCTCTCGCTCCTCAATCTCTCTCTCTGCACAAAGGCAATTAACCATCCTGTGTTCGGACATACACAACATAACATTCCCACCTCTCTGGACTAGACCACCACAACATTTTAGGAGCAGAGTTTAGCTTTGGATCATCAATCATTGATTCTACCAAGACCAAGAGAAGACAATGTCAATTTAGGGGAAGAGAGAGTGTCTGTCTGTCTGTCTGTCT